>NW_018406268.1:407962-454327 GCF_002113885.1 Mizuhopecten yessoensis | reverse complement strand
CCCCCCCCCCCCCCCCTGTAGGCCCTTCACTGAAGCCCCCACTGTAGGCCATGGCAGTAAGTTTCTGCTGTACCTGCATGCAGCCCTGTATGCCTTTTACCATAGCCCCACTTCGTAGGCCCTTCACTGTAGCCCCACACTGTAGGCCCTTTTATTATAGTAGCCCCCCACTGTAGGCCCTTCACTGTAGCCCCACACTGTAGGCCCTTCACTGTAGCGACGCATTGTAGGCCACATGCTGTAATATTTTGCTGTTCTAGCCCTGAAGGTCCTTCACTGTTGTAGGTCCGTCCCATGCTGTAGACCCTATGCTGGCCCGGGGCTGTAGGTCTTGTGGTAAAAACCTGCATTGTAGGGAATGTTCAGGGGTACGAGAGGTAGATGGTTATAAGATTAAGGGTTAAAGGGTCATAGAAGTACTGCATCTCTAGCTCTTTCTGTTGACATTTTCCTAGTTAGCAGTGCATAGCTCTCCAGTAGGGTAAACAGGATGGCTGACATATTGACAAAATGAATAGACATCCAGGCTCAGTTTGTTTGTTTACTGTGTTCTGCTAAGGACTAACAGGCAGCCATATAAATTGCAAGCAATTTGATAAGCATTTTCACATAAGGGTCATCACACAGCATCACTATATTGTCATTGAGAGATCATCACACAGCATCACTATATTGTCATTGAGAGATCATCACACAGCATCACTATATTGTCATTGAGAGGTCATCACACAGCATCACTATATTGTCATTGAGAGGTCATCACACAGCATCACTATATTGTCATTGAGAGGTCATCACAAAGCATGACTATATTGCCGTTGTGGTGTCACCACAAAGCATGACTAGATTGCCATTGTGGTGTCTGCACAAAGAATTAATTGCCAGATTTGCGTTGTATCACTGTCACAGAGCATCGCTTAAAATCATGGTTTGGCGGTTGCGCAAGTCGTGAATTCAATTACATCGGATTTATTGGAATAGGAAGACATAAAATCATTTTTATAACAGTTCAATCAATTATTTCTAAATGGTAATGAGCATAATGTGCTATATTTACCAAAATCAATCAAGCATATATAGTGATGCTATGAGTTGTGCGTATAAAGCTTTTGATGTGTCGTAAACATTGATCATGTGGAATGAAAAAACATTGATCAATAGGCAGACAGTTCCTGAAGAATTAAAGATTTTTATTTAACAAATCTACAAAGACTTGAGGTACAGAACCTAATCATTAGTCGCTATTTTTAGCCTTCTCGACTGAGATTAAAGAGGCTAATTTTGTCTAGTAGGCTATCAGACTATCAATAACTAGCTAATAAAGATTTAGTATTTTTGTTCTTGTTGATGGGTTCAAGGGTTCATCACAGGGACATTGAGTTTCATGTCTGACTTTTTTGTTTTCATCCAGCTGGGTCAGTGGTTAGCACTATCTGACTCTTGCCTCCTGGTCAAGCCCAGCTGTTACTAAAGTACACAGGCTTACATAGGACTTTCCCAATATTTCTTCAATTTGGTTAGTGCTGGGCATGAAGGCTACTCATGCAGATTACTGAGGGGGTCAAATAAACGAATGTTCTTCTTTGAGAGGTCTTGTCAATCTAGAGCCGAGAAATTGAGGGGCGGTCAGTGGTAGCAAGGCTTGTTGTTATTAGTTCAGGAAGGTCAAAGGATAACTGGGTCAACCTGTCACCATCAGCCTGGTCATTGAATATTACCCAAATATTCTTTCGTTTTTACAGATCTTTATGGTATAATAATAAATACCTGTATGTGTGTCTAAAGGGATGCCTATTGCAGTCAAACTTGATTCTATCACGCGAATACTCTCGGCGAAAATGTTTTCTAAATTATTATACTGTACCAAACCTCTAAATGGGGTCTTCCAACATATTTTCAGGTTGTGAACGTTCAGCCCTAGGTCCTGTACAAGATTTTGAGATTTCAAACCTCTAGGGGTTCTTGTAAATAGCTTTTCAATGCCAAAATTCCATCAGATATCTAGTACATGGTTTTGATATGCAAAATTCCATCCGATATCTTGTACATGGTTTTGATATACAAAATTCCATCCGATATCGAGTACATGGCTTTGATATACAAAATTCCATCCGATATCTAGTACATGGTTTTGATATGACTAATTCCATCCGATATCGAGTACATGGTTTTGATATACAAAATTCCATCCGTTATCGAGTACATGGTTTTGATACGACTAATTCCATCCGATATCGAGTACTTGGTTTTGATATACAAAATTCCATCCGATATCTAGTACTTGGTTTTGATATACAAAATTCCATCCGATATCTAGTACATGGTTTTGATATACAAAATTCCATCCGATATCGAGTACATGGTTTTGATATACAAAATTCCATCCGTTATCGAGTACATGGTTTTGATACGACTAATTCCATCCGATATCGAGTACTTGGTTTTGATATACAAAATTCCATCCGATATCTAGTATATGGTTTTGATAAACAAAATTCCATCCGATATCTTGTACATGGTTTTGATATACAAAATTCCATCCGATATCGAGTACATGGCTTTGATATACAAAATTCCATCCGATATCTAGTACATGGTTTTGATATACAAAATTCCAACAGATATCTAGTACATGGTTTTTATATACAAAATTCCATCCTATATCTAGTACATTGTTTTAAGATGTCTAAATATCTATCCAATTTTTTTTTCATGATCGGGGTACCAAGTTTTTGTCCGAGTCTTGTACATGGTTTTGAGATGCCAAATCTTTATCTGTAGGTCTTTCTGATATTGAGATGCCAAACCTCCATCGTAGGTCTTGCAAATGGTTTTGAGATGCCAATCTATCAGAGGTCTTGCATATTATGATTTAGGGGTGGTACACGACTCTATCTGAGGTCTACTGTGCAGATGGTTAAGGAGTATGAAACCTCTGTATAGGGTTATGTTAGTGTTAATGTCTATCTGAGTCTAGCTATACTGATATGTGTGTGTACAACCTGCTGTAAGGTAGTTATCTGTGTATGATGTGTCCATTGCATGTAATAGATCAACGGTTATCCATAAACCTGTCACCGGGATGATTATATAGAAACTATTCTGCAATATCCTAATTGACCTGTTTGTATCTATATATACACCAATGTATTCACCTGTCTGTATTGTTCCCTGTCAGTCATGCCTACTGACGAACAAAGCACGACAGCCAAGTATAATATGTTAATAGGTAAAGTGTGATTAGTCAATAATCATGACCGTTTTTCTGTCGATGATCCATTTGTTACAGAATACAATAGCATGATATTAATGAGATTCATTAAACATATAGGTCTCTGTTCGAGAGTTTCTGTGTAATAGTTACAGGTATTGTAAAATAAACGGTAGTGTACCAGTTTGCTGCATCACAGCCCCCGAAGTACTGTATAAACGGTTTATAGAATAAACACGGTAGTGTAACAGTTTGTTGTATTACAGGCCTGGTGGTTCTATGAATTATAGGTACAGGTTTTGTAGAATAAAAACGGTAGTGTACCAGTTTGTTGAATCATGGCTGCTGAGGTTCTGTGTACTCTGTAAAGGTATTTTGGGATAAACACGGTAGTGTACCAGTTATTCTGTACAAGTTTTGTAGAGTAAATTACGGTAGCGTACCATTTTGTTGTATCACGGTCCCTGTGGCACTGTGTACTCTGTAAGGTTTTGTACGATAAACAAGGTAGTGTACCAGTTTGTTGTATCACGGTCCCTGTGGCACTGTGTACTCTGTAAGGTTTTGTACGATAAACAAGGTAGTGTACCAGTTTGTTGTATCACGGTCCCTGTGGCAATGTGTATTCTGTAAGGTTTTGTACGATAAACACGGTAGTGTACCAGTTTGTTGTATCACGGTCCCTGTGGTACTGTGTACTCTGTAAGGTTTTGTAGGATAAACACGGCAGCGTACCAGTTTGTTGTATCACGGTCCCTGTGGCACTGTGTACTCTGTAAGGTTTTGTAGGATAAACACGGTAGCGTACCAGTTTGTTGTATCACGGTCCCTGTGGCAATGTGTATTCTGTAAGGTTTTGTACGATAAACACGGTAGTGTACCATTTTATTGTATCACGGTCCCTGTGGCACTGTGTACTCTGTAAGGTTTTGTAGGATAAACACGGTAGCGTACCAGTTTGTTGTATCGCGGTCCCTGTGGCACTGTGTACTCTGTAAGGTTTTGTACGATAAACACGGTAGCGTACCATTTTGTTGTATCACGGTCCCTGTGGCACTGTGTACTCTGTAAGGTTTTGTAGGATAAACACGGTAGTGTACCATTTTGTTGTAAGTATCACAGACTCGGGGTGATGTTTCCTGTTATTGTACTCGACATTTTGTACGAAACAAATGTTACTCCCCCTCATCTGGCTCAGGTATTACTCCTTGTGTGCTGTCGGGACTAGTACTGTACTGATGTAGCCATTTAATAGTCTACACATGTGTGTATGTAACGTACATGTATGTGTGTGTTCTATTAGTGACAGCTGCTTCAAATGTTTGTGCATATAGTACACTCAGTCATTTCATTATACTGATAGATACCACTTATTTGTGCCGTTGTTTACTCATGCATGACACTAACACCTTTCTATCATAGGCATTGTTGCTTTCGCTGCAGTTTTATTTTCACAATACCCAGGTTAATGCATTAAGTTCATCCAATATGGCGATAAAAGCGAATGTATGACAGTCTTAAAGTGCATGTAAACATGAATGAAATATTGCTCCTATAAACTGTGCACGATTTGTTTGGAAGAATTGTATCGACGTATAAGTATGCATCATATATCCATGAGTATGTAACACTGCGTAACACTACGTAACACTACGAATCTGTGTCATCAATCACTTGTTAAGTGCCCATCATATGCTGATTGAGTACTATATATATGTACCATGTACAACTAACCTGAAATAGCAGTACAGTAAACCAAAAATATAATTAAACAGCACTAGAGATCATGAAACCTCTATAATCTGACTTCTATTGTAAATACCTGTGTAATATGGACATTTAGAATGCCACATGATAATTTCTTTTAAAACCATGAGTTAACTATATCAACCTGTGTTTTATTTCAGTATAGTTTATCAAATTCCTTTGACACAGGATACGTTACTTGGCGACAAGCACTTTTTTTTTTTGGCCCAGAGGAAAAGTAATGTGATGCCAAGAGTTGAGCCCCTTGCCATGGAGGGGCGGGCATTGTTCAATGTACTTTCATTTCATTGTTGTTGTCTACCTTGGCTTCAACTAGATTCAGAATAGAAAATTAAACACTAGTTTGTAGAGGCACAACATAGAGCTATGATTAAAGTGGCAATGAGATTTTTCTCAAACTATATTAGGAAAGTTCATGGAAAGCAGGAAAGGATACTTAAGACTTGATATATAAATTACCAAATTGAATGGTTTATTGGTTGATTTCCTATGCCTCTTAAATGCTAGAAACAATGAGTATAGATGTATACATTTTGACAGTTCATTGACTGACATTGGTCAAGGAATGCAGTCATGTGATGTACTAAATCTATTAGTTCCTTTTCCGGAGGGAACAGATCTCTTACAGTGTTGTCTGGGGAGGCAAGTGTGCCTCTCCTAATATATAATGGTTTGGACATTATACCTCCCCAGGTAACCTAAAAAGAGGACAGTCCCTCCCAGTGAAGGCCATAATGAATTAATAGATTAAAACATTAATAGTCAATCCCAGTATAGCATCAGGCGGTAACACAGTTCTAGGTATATAAAAATAACTCTGTGTACAATTCCAAAATCAGAGGATTTGGAAAACCATTATGTAATGCTACATGTGTTAGTGGACTGTATTGAATGATATATGAAACAAGAAATGAAAAAATGTGCAGCTAGACCAGAATTCGACCTCCAAACTCTAAACCAACACTCGAGCCGACTAAGTTACCTGGTTGCCAGTGATCAACTCAATCCAGCCCTGCTACTGGTCCATATATACATATATATATATCTGTGTGTGTTGTTGTGAATATTTGTAGGTATTTGTAGAATCAAGTGAAAATGTGACGTCTGTTTTGACAAGATAAGCATCGATAGTTGAACTTTATGGGTACATTTTGACTGAAACTGACACGTCATAAAGCCTAATTGAACATAAATACACTACCTGTATGCTACACAGGAATGATTATCTGTAACAGCGCAAGTGGTACAATCGGTATCATTTCCAAAAAGAGTGGGGAGCAAGCATTTACAACTCTACCAAATATACCTGTTGTATAGTGATTTGAAAATGACTCGGTTCATTTGATATTTTACTGTGAAGCAAATCTAAAGTTTTTTTTGTGACTACAGCTGACAGTCACCTGATTATCGTTGAAGCCAGGTGCAGGCAAACTTTTATATGTACGTAACAACAAGAAAGTGGTGTGCCAATCCATCGGGGATCACACTAACTATCTACTAATTGAGCTAAAGGGAAATTCCCTCTTGTGCAAAGCTAGAAGATGACCATGCAAGATCATTCCTGTGTACATTTAAACAATACTGGGCCCTTAGCCAGTCTGGTAAGGGTTCACGAAGTGAAAACATGCCAATTGGTTATGGTTGTTAGCAATATCAGTTCAGACACTAAGTCAGATAATTCGGAACCGTTTAAAAGATAGCTTGGTGTAGGTACATGTGCACACAAAATACGAAATCGATCTAGGCACCCCGGTGCACCTTATCAGTTTAAGATTGCTTACAAGTATGAGCACATTATAACCAGTTAAAGATTTATAGCTCTGATGATAGCTTGTAACACTTTCTGTTATATAAACAGAGGAGGGTAAGTTTGTAAGAAACATTTGTGTTATACAAAACTTACAGATTAGAAGGAACATGGAAAGATACATGTATGCCCTATACATTATTCTGTACCGGAGATATGCGATCTCTACAATCCTCAGCATTAAGGATGTGATATGTCTACAATACTCAGTGTTAGGGACGTGGCATGTTGACAATACTCAGCCTTAGGGACATGGCCGGTCGACAAAACTCTATATAAGGGACGTGGCATGTTGACAATACTCAGTCATAGGGACATGGCCGGTCGACAAAACTCTATATAAGGGACGTGTTATGTTGACAATACTCAGTCTTAGGGGCATGGCCAGTCTACAATACTCAGTATTAAGGACGTGTCAAGTCTACAATACTCAGTGTTAGGTACGTGTCATGTCTACAATGCTCAGTGTTAGGGACGTGCCATGTCTACAATACTGAGTAATAGGGACGTGTCATGTCTAAAATACTCAGTATTAGGGACGTGTCATGGCTACAATACTGAGTATTAGGGACGTGTCATGTTGACAATACTCAGTCTTAGGGACATGGCCGGTCTACAAAACTCTATATAAGGGACGTGTCATGTTGACAATACTCAGTCTTAGGGACATGGCCTGTCTACAATACTCTATATTAGGGACGTGTCATGTTGACAATGCTCAGTCTTAGGGACATGGCCGGTCTACAATACTCAGTCTTAGAGACATGGCCGGTCTACAATACTCAGTCCTAGGGACATGGCCGGTCTACAATACTCTATATTAGGGACGTGTCATGTCTACAATACTCAGTATTAGGGACGTGTCATGTCTACAATACTCAGTCTTAGGGACATGGCCGGTCTACAATACTCTATATTAGGGACGTGTCATGTCTACAATACTCAGTCTTAGGGACATGGTCGGTCTACAATACTCAGTCTTAGAGACATGGCCGGTCTACAATACTCAGTCTTAGGGACATGGCCGGTCTACAATACTCTATATTAGGGACATGTCATGTTGACAATACTCAGTCTTAGGGACATGGCCGGTCTACAATACTCAGTATTAGGGACGTGTCATGTCGACAATACTCAGTCTTAGGGACATGGCCGGTCTACAATACTCAGTATTAGGGACGTGTCATGTCGACAATACTCAGTGTTAGGGACGTGGCCGGTCTACAATACTCAGTCTTAGGGACATGGCCGGTCTACAATACTCTATATTAGGGACGTGTCATGTTGACAATACTCAGTCTTAGGGACATGGCCGGTCTACAATACTCAGTCTTAGGGACGTGGCCGGTCTACAATACTAAGCATGAGGGATGTGGCATCATCATAACTCCTTATAACTATATTGGTGTAAATAGTTTAGGGTAAAGCACAACGTTATATTGAATATAAATGTTGCATAGAATTGTAACATTGATGATTTCAGAGTTAATGCCATCAATTAGCATTGGTGTAAAATTAGAGTCTGATATATCGGTAAGTTTTAAGTTTTTGAATAATAAATAAATCATACAACCAGTCTGGACTGTAGTGATGAGATATAATTCTTTATTATGGTGAGTACTGTCATAGTACAAAGATAACTATATACATAACATTTCTAGATCTACTGTCAAGAGAAAAATTAACACCGGCTGAATATAAAATTTACATTTGAAATGTCATTGTTTCACCGTAGGAAAGTTTCTAGGTATAAATACAGTATATCAATGAACAACAGGCCTAGATTACACTTGTAGAAGGAATATATAGTATATTTTGACATACTTGTGAAGTTAGATGATAAAGGTGATAAAGCTAAGCTGGAAGGCAAGGACAAGTATTAGACAGGTGAGACCTGATGTAATGGCTACCTTGCTTTGTAATCAACCTGACCAGGTAAGAGGTCTAGCTAATTAGTGTCGGATTTTATTACTCCTGACCAGTCTGTCTTTTGACTGACGCGTGCACTGATCCATCATACATGACAATGGTCACCATCCAGGTCATGCCTGACCTCAGACGACCTCCAGTGACCTTGATTGACCCCCGTATTTCCAGGTTGCCTTCATATATAACGACACATTTATCTGTCTACCTGTGTGTAACTCAGTTTCCTACACATACAGTGGTGATTGGAATGACTTAACGACATAATTAACGAGGTTTTAGTGATTATTCTGCATGACAAAGTGGCTGTGCTATATATACTTCACCTTGACGAGGTGTCGCACTGCGGGCCCATTACGAACCCTTCATATAGCAAAGTTGATGTACCTGATGCCTGTTGTTTTCCACCAAATTTATCTTTCATTATTCAGTCAACTGTAATGAATAAACATAACAAATTAAATACCAACAGCAGAGGAAAAGTCAAAAGTACATGGATGGAGGTCAAATGTGTTTGCTGTAATATTCATATATGTATCAGTTTTCTCAGTGATTCTTATGCAGGTTGTTAGTCAAGTATATTCAAATTAACCAGGAAAGTATTTTCCCATTTAGTAACCTGAGCGATTATCTGTTTTTATAGTTATATCAGTATGCTTAAGCCAGTATATATATATAGCACTGTGGAAAGCGCGTTGGTCTATACTTACCACCAGGTGACTGCAGAGATGCCAACTGTTTGTGCATGGTGAATCCTATAATATGGTTGGGGTTAGGTATTACAGTGGTTGTGCTGAATGGGATATAGTCTGGTAGGTGCTATTGAAAGTACAGAGCAAAAATATGTATTGTGCACTTGCAGGCATGCGTATATAGATGAAAGTGTCGTAATACTCAGAAAATTAAGTATGAACCTTTCAGATTCAAGCTTTGAGTAGACTTTTTTACGGAATAAGATTTGAAGCCCAGTTTCAAGAACATTTCTTAACCTCGAAAATTCTTTAGCTGAACATGGAAAAAGCATTGCTGGCATTAAGCAAATTGCACCTAAATAATTTAAAGATGCTTTCTTAAACTCAGCAATGTTTTCCAATGGAATAGAAGTTTGTTAAGAAACGGAGCGAAGGGATGAGTGGGAAGCGGGGCTAAGAAAGGGGGCAAAGGGAGGACTGGGAAGCGGGGCTAAGAAACGGCGCCAAGGGAGGGCTGGGAAGCGGGGCTAAGAAACGGAGCCAAGGGAGGGCTGGGAAGCGGGGCTAAGAAATAGAACCAAGGGAGGGCTGGGAAGCGGGGCTAAGAAATGGAACCAAGGGAGGGCTGGGAA
Source organism: Mizuhopecten yessoensis (assembly GCF_002113885.1). NCBI lineage: Eukaryota > Metazoa > Mollusca > Bivalvia > Pectinida > Pectinidae > Mizuhopecten > Mizuhopecten yessoensis. The sequence goes on along the minus strand of NW_018406268.1, from coordinate 444,292 downwards.
GCGGGGCTAAGAAATGGAACCAAGGGAGGACTGGGAAGCGGGGCTAAGAAATGGAACCAAGGGAGGACTGGGAAGCGGGGCTAAGAAATAGAACCAAGGGAGGGCTGGGAAGCGGGGCTAAGAAATGGAACCAAGGGAGGGCTGGGAAGCGGGGCTAAGAAATGGAACCAAGGGAGGACTGGGAAGCGGGGCTAAGAAATGGAACCAAGGGAGGACTGGGAAGCGGGGCTAAGAAATAGAACCAAGGGAGGGCTGGGAAGCGGGGCTAAGAAATAGAACCAAGGGAGGGCTGGGAAGCGGGGCTAAGAAATGGAACCAAGGGAGGACTCAGGGAAGCGGGGCTAAGAAACGGAGCCAAGGGAGGACTGGAAAGCGGGGCTAAGAAATGGAGCCAAGGGAGGACTGGGAAGCGGGGCTAAGAAATGGAGCCAAGGGAGGACTGGGAAGCAGGGCTAAGAAACAAAGCCAAGGGAGGGCTTGGAAGCGGGGCTAAGAAACGAAGCCAAGGGATGACTGGGAAGCGGGGCTAAGAAACGAAGCCAAGGGATGACTGGGAAGCGGGGCTAAGAAATGGAACCAAGGAAGGACTGGGAAGCGGGGCTAAGAAACGAAGCCAAGGGATGACTGGGAAGCGGGGCTAAGAAACAAAGCCAAGGGAGGGCTGGGAAGCGGGGCTAAGAAACGAAGCCAAGGGATGACTGGGAAGCGGGGCTAAGAAACGGAGCCAAGGGAGGACTGGGAAGCGGGGCTAAGAAATGGAACCAAGGGAGGACTGGGAAGCGGGGTGGAGGAGGTTAAACTGCATTCCTGTTTGTTTGAAATAGATAAAATAGACTGACAGAGTCTGATCCTGAGCTCTGAAAAGGTGTGATGGTTGGTGTGTACCGTATGGCAGTTTCTATTTACAGATCAAAACAAGAGCCTACATGGTGTTAGTGTTGGGTTACTGTGTATCAGTTGGACCACTATCTAGATTTGTCTGGGTTCCACTGCTGCACATATAGGCTAATTTACCCCTTCATTTAATGCAGTTACAGAGGAATTACAAAGCTTTGACACAGATCTTTACAGCTGCAGGTGTACCAGTAGGAGTCGATCTGTAGAAAATGTGTGGGCTCGATCTTACATTACTAGAATTACCTACAGAGCTGTGTGATTAACTCTGTGATTAAATGTGTACTGGGTATACTGGAGAGTAATTTCCTGTACATGGAGGTCTGTAGCACAACAACATTTGATGAATAAACTTTCTAGGATTCTAAAGGTTTCAGGTAGATTTTAAATTATAATGCTGAGATTGTATTGTTGAGGAGTGTGTGTCCCTTTAGTCCCTACAGAGATTTCTGTTACCCCAGGTAATTTTTAATGTCAGATTATTTCCAGATATAATGAAGTTTCTAAGTTACCTGAACATGCTATGAAATAAAATAATATATAACATGCTTGGGAATAAGGTTCTAAACATCTAAAATGCCTTTAACTCATTCACCCCTACATAATTAAACAGATAAAGTATTTCATACTTAATATTCAACGTGTGATGGGCGTATTATGTACCGCTTGGCAATAATCTTATTTTTAACATAATTTGGTATGTAGCATATCTTTTAATTAGCTAAGGAGATTGTATAAATGAAGACGTTGCCCCTCTGGTTGCGTATGATAGTGACCTATATGGGAAATAGGAGTAAATGTCTTGAAAATTAGGTGTTCAGGTGTGGTTTAATGGCAGTTCAATGTGAAATGTCTAGATGCACATCTTTACAACTCATTCGCCCCTCAAATTTCATAATGAATATTCCAGCCTTTGAATTGGAAGAGTTAAAATGTGTCTTCAGGGATGAATGGGTTAATAGTGTTTAGATCTGGTAGTTGTTGTTTTGAAAAGTGATAAATAGGGTGTTTTGATATAACAGTATATAGAAATGTTGTTTATATCAGTACCAGAAAAAGAGGGTGATTTCTGGTGGTATTGTGTACAATGTTATGGCAATGTCCTCGGGGAAACTTCAAAACGATTACAACGTATTGTGATGCCTTTTTATCAGATGAATTAATAAATGCTGTTTTACTATTGAATACATCAGAGGAAGTCTTTGTAAACCAGCATGGCCAATTCGCAAAGCAGTGTTATGGCAAGAAAATGTTTGCTCAAGATGTTTGGATATAAGTGGGTAAAGGAAATGTATAAGGATCATGGTACTGTTCTGCTAAGATATCCTGAGGGGGAACACTGGTGTAACTGTTTAGGTGTGAGTCATGCTGGCTTCCTGTAGTCTGATGTAACTTAACATTGAACTGTAATTTGGTCAAGTGTGTGCTCGTCATTATAATCACTAATGTGATAAAACCTGGCTCTCTCTCATCAGCTGTCTGTTCAAATGTATCTACTCTGTGTACAGCCTAGCCTCGGAGAAAAAAAACTAAACGAGAAAATGGAAGTGAGTTTGACCACTAAACAGTTGCTATGGTAATCACCCCAAACAATGTTGTTGATTTCACAGCATGTTTTATTACCTGGACAAGCAGCTTTCCAATTTTGTAGTCTAATTTAGAGATCGTCTATGTATGCAAGTATCAGAACACGGAAAACATGTGCAATGAGATTCTTCTCAAATGATTATCTTTGTGGCAGTATTATGAGAACTGATTTAGCGTACAGCTTTTAAAGACATAATATTACACATCCTTGTGTATAGACTAAAGGGTGTCAGATGCACATCAACCTGGTGGAAGTCACTACCATGAAACAAACACTTGTTACACTGATACTAATGAGCTTGGTTTTCTGTATTGTGTACAAGCCAGGTTTTGAAGTGGAAAACTGGTCCAGTGAGTTGAGCGTAAAGTTTACAAAGGTGAAATTATATTATCTACAATGAGTGGGAGAGATCTATATAGTTAAAACATTTTAATGAATGGGAGAGAGGTTAAAAGTGGTGAGACTAAACATAATGGTAGAGAAGTTTATAGTGGTCCAATTGAAGATAATGAGAGAGCGATTTATAGTGGTAAGATTATCTTCAATTAGAGTGATTTATAGTGGTAAGATTATCTTAAACGAGAGTAATTTATAGTGGTGAGATTATTTTCAATGAGAGCAATTTATAGTGGTAAGATTATCTTCAACAAGAGTGATTTATAGTGGTAAGATTATCTTCAATAAGAGAGCAATTTATAGCAGTAAGATTATCTTCAATGAGAGAGCGATTTATAGCAGTAAGATTATCTTCAATGAGAGAGAGATTTATAGTGTCAGGATTATCTTCAATGCGAGAGCGATTTAAAATGGTAGGATTATCTTCAATGAGAGAGAAATTTATAGTGGTAGGATTATCTTCAATGCGAGGGCGATTTTATAGTGGTAAGATTATAATTAATGAGAGTTATATAATTGTGAGGCTTTAATCATTGGTAGAGAGGTTTATAGTGGTAAGATTATCATTAATGAGAGAGAGAGATTTAAAGTGGTGAGATTATAATCACTGATTGAGAGGTTGATAGTGGTAATGTACTGCTGAGTTGGAGAGACTGATATTGTTTACAAGATCAATGTCTGAACAGGATCCTGATGGCCACAGAATCTGGTTCAGACTTGGGAATAAAAGATTAACATAAAACCAGTAGGTAGAAGTGTGTTTATGTTGGAGCTGGGATGTTTTTTATTCAGCACTGCCTTAGGATATAGTACATACATGTGTACAAAGTCAAAAGGAAATATTATGGTTAATGGATTTTGCCTTTTAAAGTTATTTTGCTTGGATTTCATAAGATGGTTTATAATAAGATAAGATTGATAAGTTATGTCGATTTATGTCTTATTCTTGTCTAGTGTCAATGTTTATCTTTGTAGTGAGTGTGAAAGACAGTTGGATTAATTAGGTCACAGTTAAGGGGCATCACAATTGATATTGTATTTAAAAAAAAATTCGCTGTAGATCATGTCAATACATAACAACAACATATATACAAGTGATATCATCTGAATTGATAAACATATAAAGAATAAGACCTTGCACAAGTACAAACTGAACAGGTAGCATTAATTCTAACAAAGCTTTTTTTCCAGAATGTTCCAGTCTACCCAGCTCTAAAATTAGGTATCAGTAGGTGGGGAACTACTCCTTATATATGCAATAAAACAGGTTTAAGTTCTATTGGCAGAAACATGGTTAAGCTCTCTAAGCTAAAACATGGTTAAGGTTTATGGACTTAAACTTAAACTTGGTTAAAAATTCTATTGGCTAAGCCGTGGTTAAGCTCTATAGGCTGAAGGATGGCTAAACGCTCAATTGGCTAAACCATGGTTACGCTCTCTATACTGAAAATTGGCTAAAACTATTGGATAAACCATGATTAAGCTTTATTGGCTAAATTGGGTTAAGCTTGATGGGGGTAAAACAGGCTTAAACTCGTTTAGCCACGAGCTTTAAGTTACCTTTACTTAATGATGACACACCAAGGGTTTATCCATCTCGGTTATATAAACGTTACTTCAAACATTCGCAAAAAAATTATGTTGAGTTTGATATTCTCCAAAAATATAAATGCCATGGTACAACCTTGATCTGATTACAGTTCATTTAATTCACTAGCATTTGTGGCATCATCTGCTTCACAAAAACTTATGTTGTGTTCTGGCAGTCAAGGTACAGCAGAATAGTGTTCTGGCAGTCAAGGTACAGCAGAATAGTGTTCTGGCAGTCCAGGTACAGCAGAATAGTGTTCTGGCAGTCCAGGTACAGCAGAATAGTGTTCTGGCAGTCCAGGTACAGCAGAATAGTGTTCTGGCAGTCCAGGTACAGCAGAATAGTGTTCTGGCAGTCCAGGTACAGCAGAATAGTGTTCTGGCAGTCCAGGTACAGCAGAATAGTGTTCTGGCAGTCCAGGTACAGCAGAATAGTGTTCTGGCAGTCCAGGTACAGCAGAATAGTGTTCTGGCAGTCCAGGTACAGCAGAATAGTGTTCTGGCAGTCCAGGTACAGCAGAATAGTGTTCTGGCAGTCCAGGTACAGCAGAATAGTGTTCTGGCAGTCCAGGTACAGCAGAATAGTGTTCTGGCAGTCCAGGTACAGCAGAATAGTGTTCTGGCAGTCCAGGTACAGCAGAAATATTCCACATTTTTATGTATAAATTTAAGGTGGAACACTTCATTACGGAATAAAAATTGATAGTTATTTCATTTGGCTAAATACCTCAATTTTCATTCAGCTGATTCCTAATTTTATAACATCTATTAACATTTCAGAGACTTTAAGATTAGAATTGCAATATTTTAAGACGTGGAGGTATTTTATTTGTCTGGTTTTCAAATAGATCGAGTCTTGGAGAAAATGCTTATAGTGTTAGCTTGTCTGAGAGTTTCGTTATAAAGATAGATTTTCCCCTTTTTGCCAGCAATGTAAATGTGTGACAGCTGGGCACCATTAAACAGCACAAATAGTTCGAAAATGGTGTTAAATTGTGCAATTTGACTTTGTACAAAACTTTACAAGAGTACTGGGAACAGACATCTTCGGTTTATTAACCAATCATCACAGATTTCACATAGTTTATTTTCATTGTATTGCAAAAACACACTTTCAGAATCTGGAAGTTAAAAATGTAGTGACAGTTTCCTTCCTATTCAGACTTATTCTATGCGATCGTGTCCTATGGGATTTACTGTTACTAGGATACCATGGAAATGTTTCCAGCAAATTTGCTGTCACCACAAACAAGAACTACCATCTTGTGTGTGTAAAATGGCTATGATGCCACCCTCTGTCAAAGCCACCATATCTTGTGTGTGTAAAATGGCTATGGTGACACCCTCTGTCAAAGCTACCATCCTGTATATGTAAAATGGCTATAATGCCACCCTCTGTCAAAGCCACCGTATCTTGTGTTTGTAAAATGATTAGTGCCACTCTCTGTCAAAGCCACCATCTTGTGTATGTAAAATGGCCATGTGCCACCCTCTGTCAAAGCCACCATATATCTTGTGTGTGTAAAATGCCTATGGTGCCACCTTCTATCAAAGCCACCATCTTGTGTATGTAAAATTGCTATGGTGCCACCCTCTGTCAAAGCCACCATATCTTGTGTGTGTAAAATGGCTATGGTGCCACCCTCTGTCAAAGCTACCATCCTGTATATGTAAAATGGCTATAATGCCACCCTCTGTCAAAGCCAACGTATCTTGTGTTTGTAAAATGGTAATAGTGCCACTTTCTGTCAAAGCCACCATCTTGTGTATGTAAAATGGCCATGGTGCCACCCTTTGTCAAAGCTACCATCTTATGTAAAATGGCAATGCTGCCATCCTCTGTCAAAGCCACCAAATCTTGTGTATGTAACATTTATTTACCCAAGTAAGATAGCATTCTTAATGTCTACTTTTTAAAGGTAATTTGATATTGATTTTACATCCCTGCATTTTGTATTCTAGTCTTTATTACTGCAGCAATATCACATGTATGATTATAGAGAACAGATCTACTGCTCAAGAGTCCACCTCTGTGTTAAAAAAACTCCTGTGTTAAGATACTAAGAGTTTACCTCTATTAAGAAGCCCCCTGTGTTAAGATACTAAGAGTTTACCTCTATTAAGAAGCCACCTGTGTTAAGATACTAAGAGTTTACCTCTACTAAGGACCCCTGTGTTAAGATACTTAGGGTTTACCTCTATTAAGAAGCCCCCTGTGTTAAGATACTAAGAGTTTACCTCTATTAAGAAGCCACCTGTGGTAAGATACTAAGAGTTTACCTCTGTTAAGAAGCCACCTGTGTTCAGATACTAAGAGTTTACCTCTACTAAGAAGCCCCCTGTGTTAAGATACTAAAAGTTTACCTCTACTAAGAAGCCCCCTGTGTTATGATACTAAAAGTTTACCTCTATTAAGAAGCCACCTGTGTTAAGATACTAAGAGTACTTATTGAGTGATTACCCTGAAACTAGAGTAGACTTATGAATGTATCTCTATACTTCTATGAAACACAGTGTTAAAAGGAAAAGGCATGGTCATTATGAACTTATGACAACCAGGAAAATAATGTGAAGGAGTCTTTGTTGTCGCGTTAACAACAGGAAGACAATGATTTGAAGGAGATTAATACATGACTTTATATAAAGTAAAATTTTCTCAATTGAGGAAGTTTTAGTTAGATTATGCAGGGATTTTATTTACGTTGCATCCACTTCACACACAGGATAGGATTGGTGGCTGGAGGGTACAGCATGCATCTAAGTCAACAGGCTTTGTGTACTGATAAAAATATGTATGAAAATATTAGCTCACTTGAGGTAGTGTCTTGTTCTATATGTGTTTACTTAACATAGATTTTCTCCATAGTACAAAAAGAAACTAAAAAACTCATTCCATATTAACTTAAGTTTTTTTTTGTCACGCTTATCAGTTGGTAGGGTATAGGATAATGGAAAAATTAAGACTGGGATTTATTCAAAGGTCTAGAGAAGGCAGAGGTGAACCAAGGAAGAGCAAAGTTGTAGAAAAAAGCAAAGGTATTGGAAAGTTAAAGGTGTAGGAAAATTAAAGGTGTACGAAATTTAAGGCATCAGAAAGTTAAGGTGAAGGAAGAGCAAAGGCGTAGGTTAAGCAAAGGTGTATGAAAGTTAAAGTTGTAAGAAAAACAAAGTTTTTAGGAAAGCTAAAGGTTTGGAAAAGTCAAAGGTGTGGGAAATTAAAGGCATAGGAAAGTAAAAGGTGAATGATGTGTAAAGGTGTAGGATAGTGAAAGGTGTATGAAAGTTAAAGGTGAAGGATAGTGAAAGGTGAAGGATAGTGAAAGGTGAAGGATAGTGTAAGGTGTAGGATAGTGAAAGGTGAAGGATAGTGTAACGTGTAGGATAGTGAAAGGTGTAGGATAGTGTAAGGTGAAGGATAGTGAAAGGTGTATGGAAGTTAAAGGTGTAAGAAAGTTACAGGTGTAGGATAGTGTAAGGTGTAGGATAGTGAAAGGTGAAGGATAGTGAAAGGTGAAGGATAGTGAAAGGTGTAGGATAGTGAAAGGTGTAGGATATGATAGTGAAAGGTGTAGGATAGTGTAAGGTGTAGGAAAGTTAAAGGTGTAGGATAGTGTAAGGTGTAAGATAGTGAAAGGTGTAGGATAGTGTAAGGTGTAGGATAGTGAAAGGTGTAGGATAGTGAAAGGTGTAAGATAGTGTAAGGTGTAGGATAGTGAAAGGTGTAGGAAAGTGTCAGGTGTAGGATAGTGAAAGGTGTAGGATAGTGAAAGGTGTAGGAAAATTACAGGTGTAGGATAGTGTAAGGTATAGGATAGTGAAAGGTGTAGGATAGTGTAAGGTGTAGGATAGTGTAAGGTGTAAGAAAAACAAAGTTTTTAGGAAAGCTAAAGGTTTGGAAAAGTCAAAGGTGTGGGAAATTAAAGGCATAGGCAAGTCAAAGGTGAATGAAATGTAAAGGTGTAGGATAGTGAAAGGTGTAGGATAGTGAAAGATGTATGGAAGCAAAAGGTGAAGGATAGTGAAAGGTGAAGGATAGTGAAAGGTGTAGGATAGTGAAAGGTGTAGGATAGGATAGTGAAAGGTGTAGGATAGTGTAAGGTGTAGGAAAGTTAAAGGTGTAGGATAGTGTAAGGTGTAAGAAAGTTAAAGGTGTAGGATAGTGTAAAGTGTAGGATAGTGAAAGGTGTATGGAAGTTAAAGGTGAAGGATAGTGAAAGGTGAAGGATAGTGAAAGGTGTAGGATAGTGAAAGGTGTAGGATAGGATAGTGAAAGGTGTAGGATAGTGTAAGGTGTAGGAAAGTTAAAGGTGTAGGATAGTGTAAGGTGTAAGAAAGTTAAAGGTGTAGGATAGTGTAAAGTGTAGGATAGTGAAAGGTGTATGGAAGTTAAAGGTGAAGGATAGTGAAAGGTGAAGGATAGTGAAAGGTGTAGGATAGTGAAAGGTGTAGGATAGTGTAAGGTGAAGGAAAGTTACAGGTGTAGGATAGTGAAAGGTGTATGGATAGTTAAAGGTGAAGGATAGTGAAAGGTGTATGATAGTGAAAGGTGTATGGCAGTTAAAGGTGTATGGAAGTTAATGGTGAAGGATAGTGTAAGGTGTAGGATAGTGAATGGCATCAGAAAGTTAAGGTTAAGGAAGAGCAAAGTTGTAGGTAAAGCTACAGGTGTAGGTAAAGCAAAGATGTAGGAAAGCTAAAAGTGTAGGAAAGTCAAGGTGTAGGATAGTGAAAGGTGTAGGAGGGTTACAGGTGTAGGATAGTGAAAGGTGTAGGAAAGTTACAGGTGTAGGATAGTGAAAGGTGTAGGAAAGTTAAAGGAGTAGGAAAGTTACAGGTGTAGGATAGTGAAAGGTGTAGGAAAGTTACAGGTGTAAAGGTGTGGGAAAGTCAAAGGTGTAGGGAAGGCATGCGCAGAGGAGAAATACGTTTGGGAAAGTAGAAGTATGGAATATAAGTCAAAGCTACAATGTATATGAAATTCAAAGGTATAGGAGATATATTGAAAGTTCAAAGATATATGAAACTCAAATATTTATACATGGCTCTTGCTGATAGTAAGTTACCATATTAATTTAGCAAAAAAACCTACCATACAGTCGAGCGGAAATACTGACAATTGCTATTTCGTTATCCTGTAATAAGCCCACCCTCCACTTTCAGTCAAAATCTATGTATTGGCCCACTTGGCTTAGTGCAGGATAAATAATACAGGAAAATAATGTCTAAACAACTTCTAGTCAATATCAATCCACCGGATCATGATCATGTAGGACGCTGTTTGGATGGAAAATATCTGGGATGTATGGAGATTACACCTGTTGTCCTCTGTGTATATTCCCTGATTTATTAACATGATCATATGTCATTGTCCTCGAACCCTTTATGACGAGGAAACCATATACTCAGCAAACCAGCTGGCTTGTACCAATGCAAACCGCAATACAAATGTCAAAGCTATCATATATTAAAGCACTGAACTGGAAACAACTGTTTCTATACAGTGTGCTAGTGCTTTATAGTAAATCTCTAAGTCTCCTGTTACAAATGTAGCAGTTTATGTTCTTATTTTTGGAATATTTTTGATTTCATAGGCAATCAAATCAGTTTATAGGTAGTCGGAAATTGGTTGAACTATATATATATAGAACATGTGTGTGTCATGTTTGATTGTTGATTGAATAGAACAGACATATTCTGGGAAAGGTTTTGTGGTATCCAGGGTTACAATTTTGACGTCATAATAATGACGATAACAACAGCTGGTACGACTACCATCAGAACACACTAGGGCTATAGAATGTCACTAACATGACCCTGTTCTAGTAAATTACCAACATCCTGATACAAATTTCACTATAATGTATGCCAGTGCAGAAATAATCAAAGATTGAAATGTTAACAAAATGTCACATACTTTATGCAAATATTCTGCTTGCGTACTTAATTGGTCTTGTGTCCCTCTGTATACAGAGTTTTGGCCCTTTATTAACCATGAATCACTTTGTCCAGGGTATATCTCATATATACACTGTCACCTATAATTACCAAATTTTGTATGAAAGTATTTGTTTGAGTGCGAGATTGTCATGCACTCAAATTGGGTTTTGTGCCCTCCTTTATACAGAGTTTGTGATTTTTTTTATACAGAATTGTTTTCGGAGATTTGGGGAATACGGATTACTCACAATGCTTTGTTATCAATAGAATGGGTAATTTTGTTAGTGTAACTGGTGATGTAGACACTTAATACAAGTTCTATTTACTGATTTGTACAGATGTTGACGTATATATAAACATGATCATACATCGTGAGCAGTCCCCATCATATCCAAATAGTGATTAACGTCATAAAGATGTCTTAAAAGTGTTTCTGATAGGCTGTTGAGAATATATTTCTACATTTTGAAAGTTTTGATTTTACATGCCACTGACTTTTAAGCATAATTCATCATTTCTCAGCTTTGTTTAGCCTTTGAAATATGACTTATATTGGTGTGTTGACTTGTGTTTTTCAGTGTGCAGTTTCGTTGTCCACAAGCGGTGCCATGAGTTTGTTTCATTTACATGCCCAGGGGCGGACGTGGGACCAGATTCAGATGTAAGTATCGCAGCCTCTTTTACAGTCGCTACAAGATGCGTTAAACTTTGGAATAAATCATCAAATACTGCATTATTGCCCGAAAAACTGTTTCAGCCATAGACATTTTATGAATGTGTAACTAGGGGTTTTCCTGTTGATTTATTTGAGCCCCAGTACCAAAAACATAAAATCATTTTGCTTCTGGTAAAACACAGTTTCATCTGCTTTGTAACAAGATTTAAGAAATACTGAATTCCTTCAGAAAACATATTTTCCCAACAGATTCCTAAAATACATGGGGAAAAGCTGGTAATTTGGAAACCAAGTGACAGGACTAAGAAAGAAATATGACTTTCAAGTGAAAATCTTCGTTACGTTCCGTCCGATACAATTAAGTTTTGTTATATCTGAGATCATTTATCATGTTTGGAAATATCTTATGAGGATAAAAATGACAAGCAGTAAGCAGTAGGATTCAATTTATTTTCAATAAGAAAGTGTGTAGTTGGTGGATCTCAAAGGAAGTTGTCAGGATAGATGAAGGTCAAGGTCAAGGTCAAGGCCAATTATATCAATTCTGTTTGTTACACGTTCCCTCTGGTGCTTAAAATTATTTTCAGTTGAACTTTAGCATTTTCACACATTGAAATAGACCTGCAAAAATACTTTGTAAATGAATGATAGGGGCTTGCTATCTCAAATCGATCATGCAGAATTTCTTCCTTCAATTTCAATGTAGATATTTTGGTTCATTGCTAATATGACCTTGACTTTGACCTTGCCTGTAGACACCTGTTTAGGGAGACCAGATTTTTCTAGGAATGTCACAAGATGCTGTCAAGGACTTTTCAGAAAAGGCCAACACTGATAAGCTGGTATCTCTTAGCAGGTCATCTACTGAAAGAAAAACTATCCTTGCAGCCCATTGTTTTGTGTTTTTCTATGAAGAATTTTGTTGTGCAACAATCAATAGCAGTATTTGCTGATAAAAATTGTGTTGAACATTGCTCAGTGGTATTACAGATAAGAAATAAAAAAACCCATCAATTTTATCTGTACAAACCTAATCGGAGTAGGTTTGGTTCCTTGAGGAAATTCGAGAAAAGACAAGACTTGGTATCTAGCATTTTTAAGCAGTCATCATGTATTGATATGTAAGCTGAACTGTAGCCATATTTTCTCAAAGGGAAACTCACAGAAGAAGGTGAGATAGTTTCTAGATAGACCTGTCACTTGACAGACAACACTTCTCTCAGTCTTCACTGGTGTGTCTTATCTGTGGTTCTTGTGAGGCACGCCTCCACTGTGTTGATCACTAAGGGGACACGTCCCCCCATGTTGCCTGTTATATTCACTAGTCTTTCTTTGTCATTTTACATTCACTGCTACATATCATGTCTGTGCAACTACGCTCAATGGTTTAAAAAAAAATCAAAAAAAATCTACGTTTTACTTCCAAATGACTGCCATTTGAATTTGTTTGTGTGCACCCTAGATCCACTCTCAAATGACCTTGACCCTTGTGTTGTTTCAATGTCAAACTAGAATGAATTTGCTTTCAAGTCTTTATTTGCATAATATATTGATTTGCAATTTGTTTTTTGTTTGTCTTTTTGCTAATGAATTTAATGAATAAAAAGAAATTTCATACCTGCATTGTAATTAGTTGGAACATTTTAAATGATTTGTTCACAACTTCTTTTGATATTGTCGAAAGGAATAATTGCATTTTTTTTTTATTATCAATTGAAACTACAGTATTATAATATTATCTGTCATAATTTTGTTTCTTTAATTTCCTTTTTGTGCAATAGAAGATTTAATTATTCAGAAGACAGATTTGTTTAAGCAGTGAGTCATTCTTTTCATGACTTCTACGTGTACATGAACATAAAGTGTGATTTCTTCTCTAAAGTATAATTCTGTTCTGAAATATATAATTCTGAGCAATATTTAATTGTTTACATCACAAAGTCTTTCCTATGCATATATATCCTTATATTATGACTCTTGTTAGCTGTATTTATATGTCTCCCCCTTTGCAGAGCACAGTACAGCTATCTGTATGCAGCCAATAGCTATGAATAAACAATGCTGAAGAAAGATATAGATTAACGGAAATTTTTGCATGTAGGCGTGATGATAAACCAGAGCTGGGATTATCCCCTCTAGATAAAAACCTTTTCTATTATGATGTCACCTGCGGCGACTGTGATGTCTACAATAGTGTTAAGGTTTGTTATTGATAGGGATGGTCTGGTCACAATTCATTTGATTAAGGGATGGGATAAATATGTACATAAAGGATGAGAATCGCATTAGGGATGGGATAAATATGTACATAAAGGATGAGAATCGCATTATTGAAATCAATAATACATATTGCTGTGATTATTGACTCTTTAAATTAAATGACAATTTGGCAGCATAGCTGTAAATCAGATAATAATTTGACAGTCTGGCTCTAACAGAGCGTCTGGGATAGGTGTTTAAAGGATGGTTGGTCATCAGATAAGTTTATGCTCATGACACATGGATTTATGTTGGAAGGGACAGGTACAGGGGTTATTGCATCCATCCATCCAAATCCTACCCTGATATTTTGTTTAGGGACCTGAATCATTTTGCAAAGTTTGTTTGTGTTTTACATTTTGTCAATTATTTTCATTAAAAGTCTCTTTAAGCAAATGAAAAACAAATACCAGAAAGTAAATAATATATATGTATTATTTGATATTTGCGTTCAGTTTGAAGGCCTTGTTTTTCTGTTGCGATAATACGTGTAGTCACAATGATGTGTAAAATTACAGCAAACACTAGATATATGTTATAAATGTATTATTCTTTGGTAGCAGTGTACAGTAGAAATGGCCCGACTCTGATAAACAAGGCACATGTCGAGGAAATGTAAACACAGCGGATTTACCCTACACAACACATGTATACATGTATATATATTTGTAAACTGCATTACATTTACAATACATATAAAGTACTGAGAAGTGTATAAACCTCTTTTTTCTATGTATGTCACTTGTGTGAAAACCATGGTTACCACATCAAAAATTACCAAAAAATGCCAAAAAATGCTATTTTTAACCCAAAATTTGACCCCCGCAAGTAGTAATTTTTTTCCTAAGCTCTGTCTGAAATTAAAGATTACCTACCTGGTTGCAGAATTATCTGGGTCGCAGTAAAATTGTAGAACTTGATTTTTTGCAATTTTGCGTCGTGTGCTGTTGTCAAAATTTTACCTCCTGTAAAGCTAGCTTTTCATGTGTACGCACCCTTTCGGATTATGGCCAAAATTTTATTCTCGAACCAAAGAAATCTTCTTTCTTTTTTACAAATGTGAAGCTCACATAGCCCACTTCATCATGCTTATACCAATTTTAGTGCAGTTTTAGTTTTATAATTTTTTTACATATCATTATACAGGGGTTAGCCATTTAACAAAAATATCACCCATGGCCACAACTCTCTACTGTATACTGCTACCTTTGGTAATAGTACTGTGCTTTGCAGTCAAATGAAATACAAATGTAGTATTAGAGAAATTTTATATGTCAACATTTCCTGTCATTGAGTGGTCAAGTGTTTTATAGTCATATGTGCAGGCCCATTATATAACCACCTAAGCTTGGAGCTGGTTCAGAAATTATCTAGGTTCTGCTGTTTTAGAAATTGTGTCTGTTTTGCAGTTTTAGAAATGGTCCATATTCAGAAAAATTCCATGATCTGTAGGTCAAGAAACGGTCAATGTTCTCTGGCACTAGAAATGGTCAATGTTCTCTGGCACTAGAAATGGTCAATGTTCTGTGGAACTAGAAATGGTCAATGTTCTTTGGAACTAGAAATGGTCAATGTTCTGCAGAATTAGAAATGGTCAATGTTCTGTAAAACTAGAAATGGTCAATGTTCTCTGAAACTAGAAATGATCAATGTTCTGCAGAACTAAAATTGGTCAATGTTCTGTAGAACTAGAAATGGTCAGTGTTCTGCAGAACTAGAAATGCTCAATGTTCTCTGGAACTAGAAATGGTCAATGTTCTGTGGAACAAGAAGTGGTCAGTGATCTGCAGAGCTAGAAATGGTCAATGTTCTGCAGAATAAGAAATGGTCAGTGATCTGCAGAGATAGAAATGGTCAGTGATCTGCAGAGCTAAAAAGGGTCAATGTTCTGAAGAACAAGAAATGACCCATGTTTATGGCCCATTGTACAGATTTTGTGACCTTCAACAGGTCTAGAAATGGTCCATGTTCTGGTCACGTGTACAGCTTCGTTCAGGCTCCATGATTCGTTCAGGCTCCATGATGCTATGGTCGTGTGTACAGATTCGTTCAGGCTCCATGATTCGTTCAGGCTCCATGATTCGTTCAGGCTCCATGATGCTAGGCAGTGAGTATCTTTGTCTCTTCTGGATGTAAATTTGTGCAGTAAATGCAAATTAAATCAGACGAAACATGACAACCTCCCCGAACGTCTCACTGGAGCACCATGAAATGGTTTTACATGTAAATGTGGTTGTATTGAACAACTGCATTCTGTTTTATAACAAGCTTAAGCTACAATTAGTTTTTTATAATCTTCGTTACAGAAATGACATTTCTGTTTCAAACCGCTGCTCTCCTCAATTCGACATCAGCTGCAGGCAACACAATCCAGATAACATTTGAATGTTATGATATTTATGGTTATACGTAAGAAGTTAGTGTTACTATTTCTATGTGTGTCTCTAGGGGGACACAATTACGTAGTTATGGCTCTCTGCTGATGGTTTCAGTGGTGGACATGATATGTCTTAAGCTTGTGGACTTACTTACCTTCACATTAATTTTCGGTCAGATTTTTCTTAAAAAGAAAACAAAATATAAATTAGCTTGCTAGCCTAATGTGTCTATGTAGTAAATATAGGATTTGTAACGAGTTTTCGTTTCATATGAGAATAAAGAAACAACTCCAGAAGGACTCATTTAGGCAATGATTCGCCGAGCTAAAAAGAAAACTTTATGAGGAACATCTCTACTTTTTGCATTTTGTCAATGAAAGTATGTAATTATGTAGCAAAATTCTCCCTTGAATTAAAGGTCTACTGTCATGTTCAAGATCAAAATAGCAAAAAGCCCTTTCCATGGAAAGAATTCAAGACTTTTCATGGCCACTACTAGGTGTTGTATCAGAGCAGTGTATTTTGAACGAGGTCAAATAATTATTGTTGTGCTTTTGGTGTATTTTCTAGGTCAAGGTCACTACTGATAGCTACTTATGGCTGTCGTTTATATATCTCAGTTATGGTAATTTGTGTTTCATGGCTTTGCTCATTTTGTATGTTTGTGTTGGCCATATTCTTGCACTGTTGAGGGCCATATAAAACCAGCCTCTCAATTTAATGTTGTAGAGGCGAGGTTTTACGAAATGATGGTGTTCCCGCCGTTTGCCAATATACATTAAAGGCATCAAGAAAATTGTTTTTCAATTGGAATTCGCAGGGAAAAAAAGTAAAATATGTGGAGATTGTCATCATAGTTGATTTAAACGTGACTTCATCTGATACCGTGTGTATTTGTGGACTCACCAGAATGTCACCGGGGATGGTATTACATTTATTGATAAGTTATTGGTTTCCACACAGGGGAGGAGGCATGTCTGGTGGGCTTTGAGCTCAAAACAATTATTCATTAATTTCAAAGTGCTATTATTTTGGGGACATACATAAAATTGTGAGGCGAATCACCCAGTAAGTTGTTCTCTTGTTAAGGGTTGTTTAAACAGCGTTGTTTTTTCTGGTCAGCTTTCTGACTTATTTAGAAGAAAAAGCAACCTGATTAGTAATGGTTGTCGTGGACATTGATTAAACTAGATTCACTTTCAACTTATCAATTTTGGTCATGGTTGGCTAGTTGTTGCCGTGTATAGTTTTCCCTCAGGTCATACGATACCTGTGTGATATAGGCGCCTGGAGATATCCCCTCGTCATGGTAACAGACCCAGCAGGGCCGTTTCCTCACCTAATAAAATACCTGGCAGTCTCATTGAATTTATTTTGTATACAGGTTTCCTAATGGAAAAAAATGAGACGGTACAATATTTATATCTGTTTTATTGTTCTCGCCCGGAAATTACGTAACAGTCAACCATTCTGTGTGCTCATGATCAGCAGGGGGCCATCCCGTTGTTTTATTTTGTCTGGTGCAGCAAATGTCTTGCCGAAAGATGAAGTTGACAAAATTTTCATGATTTGCCCAATTTACTCAGGTCACTGACCAAATCCTGGTTATAAATCATGGACAGAATCGGTTGATTGAGCCTAACCAGAAACACAGATAGTCACCAGCTTCATAGGCATGACCGTGATCACTCAGGTGAACAAATCAAATGAGGGGTTCCCTGGAGTTCTATGAGCCTCGCTGATGATGACAGCCAATTAGTCCATGATGATAGCTGGTATGAGCACTCCCCTAGCAAGTCGCATGAACATTGTTTTTACAGTCTATAAATCAGCTGTTTTTTCGACCTGATATTTTGGAGTGATGATGAAAATGGAACCGGAAATAGGAAATAAAATTCTTGATTTTATTGGCACTGTCTCAGTCATGTCTGCATGACGTTTCTTGCATTGGAAATATACTTTTGTTTATATTATATTATACAATAGGGATTAATTGAGGGAGTGGGTGTACTGGTGATTAAGAGGGAATAACAAAGCCCTCGAGGAATTTTAGGAGAAGGGTACCAATGGAAAAATGATGAAAATAATTTTATATTTGAGCCGAAATGTTATGAAGAAGAACACATATTGGTATGGCATTTCTACTTTTCTGAACCAAAGAGCAGTGGTACACGACAAAAGGAATGACACCTTGATTATAGTGCCAAAATCTTAAACATGGGATACTGTGTCATACAAATGAAACTTGATGGTCCTTTCAAGGGATTCTTCTACCCAGTATGCTGTAGACTTACAACATCTACCCAGTATGCTGTAGACTTACAAATTCTACCCAGTATGCTGCAGACTTACAACATCTACCCAGTATGCTGCAGACTTACAACATCTACCCAGTATGCTGTAGACTTACAACATCTACCCAGTATGCTGTAGACTTACAACTTCAACCTGAAAACATCTTTACCACAAAGGAAATGTGACATCAAACTAAAGGTCTAAATCCTATATGGTATCAAATCTGTTTTTACGAAATGTAGATCAGATATATCAAAACCAGGTCACAGCAACCTAATTTCAATACATGTTGAACTCCTCCCAAATGGTAGACAAAAATACCAAAGTATCTGAAGGCTGCAAACATTTTCGGCTCTGGCCTACCTTGGCAGCAATTAAAGCAGACTTCAAAGACACTGCTGGGAGTTACAAGTTGCATGTTGTTTTAAATTTATTTTGGATCAAAATGTAAATGTTTAAGCATTGTTTTCTGAAGGTCAACACGTTACACAAAAATAAAAACATCACGCTTCATGGGATTTCACTGTAATGCGATCAACTAAGCCTATAGGAGGCAGCTGCTGTAGCCGAGTAACTTACAGAACTCTAGTTGGAATTTTATTCTAATTATTCCAATTGGAAGAGATTCACAGCGACATTGAGGTGAAGTTACCTACACAGCCATAAGGTTTTCCTTTGAACCTTTTTAACTCGACGGTAAAACATTTTATGCCAGCAGAATGACATCCTTCAAAGACGTTTCTGTGCATTCGTGAAGGCCGATATTTAATTATACTGTAACAGAGGCATGTTTTTATAATACAATTTGACATCTATCGCCTGGAAACTTCTGTCATGTAGATTAATTGTGTATATATATTAACAACGCTGCATGACTTTGTAATCAATTTTTTTTCTCCTGTAATGGGTTCAAACAAATGTATTTTGGTTGATAAAACATGTATTTGGGTTGATAAATCTTGTGTGTCCATTGAATTTCTTCAGAATAATCAGCGGAGTTGAATAAGAGCAGTATGCGCTTGCTCCATAATCCATCACATCATTATTAAGTCGTTTAAGATCACCGCAGCATAGAAATGAAAGCTACCGTTTCCATTAAAGATCTAAACCAGTGAGACTTAAAGGTCAAATCTTCCATTTAAATTCATGTTCTACAGCTACCGAACTTTCATAATTTCCTGCCATTTTTATATGACAACATGTCTATTGATTAACATTGACGTTTGTAGAGAGTGACCTGCTGTCAAACATACCCTGAAACATGTGTACTGTAAACATTAAAGCTAAGTATTGGTCTCTCTACCTTGTTCAATAGATTGGAGATGGTCACAGTCAAATCACATCAAACAGAGATGGATATTTTAGAGCATGGATCAATAATAATTTAAATTTCTACGTAAAAAAGGATGAAAGAGGGAAATCAAATTTTTAAAAACGGATGGTTTTAAAAGAGCTGTAATTTTAAAATTAGAATTTATATTTTATATTTTCAAATCAAAGCAGGCAAGATTAAGGATCCCTGTACCACTGCCAACAAAATGAAACTATACATTCGAAACCTGTTTAGAATTTACGGCATGACTATAGTTTCGATAAATCATTTTCAAAAAGAAAAGTATACCTTGCGGGACTTAAATGAAAAAATAATGGAGATGAAATAAACAAAAACAATCAACAAACTTGCTCTGAATGTAATATATTCTGCGGGGCCAGATTGGGATTCAAACCCTGGACTCTAGATTTTTATACCGTCGCTGAATACGATTGCGCTACCTGGACAACGAAAGTGTACAAGCCCAAATGTGATACAGTTATACCCAAACAGAGTTGAGGGGATTTTTTTTTTATTTATATCTGTAAAACCTTCCAAGTAAAATATTTTGTGACTTTTGAAAAAGATAGCTCTCTCAGTTTTTAAGTAAGATTTAATGTTGATGGTTTGTAATTCTATATCCTGAAAAAATTGATTTAAAACAATATTATTATGTTTTAAGCCTATTTTCTCAAACATTTTACCATTATTTTCATTAACAAATGAGCAGTTCGTGTGTATTAGAGGAATGAATGCCAAAGAGTTCAGCCGGTAATATTTAAATGACTATCGTTCACCAATTCCATCGATCCCCAGGGATATGATATAATTTTCTGTCTCTCCGTCAACCAATCTTTCATCCATCATTCGGTTATTGTGTGTGTGACCTTTGATTTCACATTCATCATAATTATGATCCCGTGCAAATGATAAGGGCGATATAGCAGTCACTTTGTCTCTTTGTCCATCCGTCCATCCATTTGCATCAGAATATATCGGCATACGGCTAATATGCGTTGCTCTTGTGTCCGGAATTGTTTGATGATTTTACTTTAAAATCTGTATTTTCCATATTGATTGGTGCTTTTTAGGTGAGAATGAATACATTCAGATTACCTAGTATGTTTGAAGCTGTGCATTGCCTAACTGGTTTTGAGTACATGAAGGGGCTGGGGTTTTGAGTACATGAAGGGGTTGGGGTTTTGAGTACATGAAGGGGTTGGGGAAGGTAAGGCGGAAGGGGTATTCAAAGTGATACATACCGAATGATGGATGAGCACCTTCCAGAACTAGACAAATTTTCTAAAGATAAACTAATGCGTCTGCCTCATGCATATCAGTAATGCGGTTTTACGGCTTTGACGATGACCCTTCTCTTCTCGCACCCTGTGTCAAACTTCTCAAAAAAATACTTCATGCATAATAGAATGTTTTCTTCAAACAAAATTCTTACTCTTTGGACAAGCATGCATGTTCATGCAAATTTTTAATCATTTTTGTACAGATATGTTGCTTCTTGTGCCGAAACATTTTACTATAGACAGTACTCTGAGGCATGTATCTGAAGAAATCCGCCCTCCCCCTCCCCCTCCCCTTCCCCCTCCCCACTTAAATGCCTGAGGTTTGTTTTCAGATATATTATAATCCATACATATGGAAGGGTTGGCTTAATCAAGGACATGGCCTTATTTCTTGTAAATTATCATACCAGGTGCTTTCTGTCAAGGATATGCATTCTTATTCTTTACTTACCTGACGCAGGCATATGAAGATGTTGGACAATTTGGTCCCACCCTCATAGATCAGTTGCTTGACAATGCTGTCTGGTGCTTGGATGCTAGATAGTTTTGTCTCTCTGTTGCCATATAGCTGAAAGGTACATTACCAAAATGACATGATATCACACCAGCAAAGCAGATGATATCGCCTTCACTGATTTCCACAGAATTTCTCAGACATTTACATTGTTATTTTCAACACTTCACTAGAGCATTTGACTCGAACAGGTGATTTACAAGAAATATAATCCTTCATCACTAAGTGTGGTTTAACTCTTTCCGTACTGTTGTCGTGTACACACGACAACAATTTGTCATCCTGGTCCCCGTTGTCGTGTACAGACGACAAAAAAAAGGGCCGTCTCTTCCCCGTTGTCGTGTACACACGACAAGAAACTTTGATGTAACTTGCCTGATGTTTAGTTGGTTATCGCACGAGACTGTCGCGAAAAAATAATTAATTGTCGCTAAAATCAGAACCCACCAGTTTGGAAGAAATAATTTTATTTGTGCAGAGTACACTTTTTTTATTATGTGACTTATTGTTTTCGCATTTGCCGCAAGATGTTTGCGTTTGGTGCCTCAAATGTAAACAAGATGGCGGCAACTTAATTCGATACGATCACTCGTAAATTCATCATCAGATATTTGTTGAGACTTATGGAAGTAAATTTGAATATTCTAATATAAGTCTTGATGAAATCTACTTGTATTTAGAAAAAAACTCAACGACTCCACATTCGTAACTATAATCAATCCCCATTGAAAACCTGCACTAAAACGCTGTGTTAAATACAAGGAATCGTATCGTTTATTGCCAGACAAATGTCGATTTCTCAGTCATAATCAGCTGCCAGTTAGTCATTATGCTGCGAAAATGAAGAAGGGTTTGTCTATGAACCAGAACATGAAACAATAACAGTATTTGTTCACGGTTACCTGTTTAATTCTTGCGGCAGTTACACCTAGTCTAAAATGTATATTAATAATCCGCCATTTTGTTATATGTGCGGGGGCGAGTCTAATAAGTACATCCGGTACGGAATCCGGACCGGAGTTGCGGTACGGAAAGAGTTAAGACAAGGTTATTCAAACCCAGGAATTTAATATTTCCGAAAGGATCTTCAGATAGTAGGACCTGTCAGAAAGATATTATCTCTTGGGTTTGAATTTTTCTATGTTTCTCAGCGGTACTACTGGAGGAGGCTATAGGTTTGCACTCCGTACGTTAGTCAGTCAGTTCAGCTGAGCATCAGATTGTCAGAAGTGTATCTTTTATACTCTGTGACCTCCAATTGCCAGATTTTTGTATGCGAATACCTCTTCGGATGGTGGAGTATCACATACTGAAATTGGGTTTGTGACCAAATTTATATAGATCGAGTTATGGCTTTTTTTTAACACAGTGATTCAGTTTGTCAGGGGATAACCTCGGATACTTAGTCATCTACAATAGCCAAATTGTATGAATACTCCTAGGCTTTTTGAGTGTCACATACTGAAATCTGGTCTCATGTCCCATTTTACATATAGTTATGGCCCTTTGTTCACATTTCGTCACTTTGTCTGTGGTATATCTCATATACTCTGGCCCCAATAATTACCAAATATGGTATGCAGGTACCTCTTTGCAAAGGCACAGTGTCACTTGCTGAAATCCGGTCTGGTGTTTTACTATATAAGAATTATGCCTCTTTAAAAAAAATTGATACAGAATTTGGATTGAATTGTTCAACTATAGATTACACGCAATACTTTCCATGCATAAGTATGGATAGACCCTGACAAAGCCTAGGAGAAAGTAAAATACATTTTTTTTTGTAACATATATGTGAAAGCCAGAAAGTAAAATTATAATCTGGAAAGGTTTGACTTTAATTAGACTATATGACAGGATTATTGTAATAATGAGCTTATATAGAATAAAGGGAACAAAGTATATATAAACACAAACTTAGATACTGTACTTGATGTAATGAGCATGGTTGCTCTAATGAAGGGGACCAGGAAGGATTTATCAACTTTAACATAATGCTTATCATAAAATAACATTTTTTTCCCCCTGTTTCTTAGTTACGTAACTTCCACCACCCGATGGCACTATCTATATAAGTTTAAAAAAATGCTTAATTAAAAAACAAAAAACAAAAAAAAACCCAGCTGTCATGGAACATTTTCTATTTGATACAGTAATCTATACAGTCTTTAAAATAATACACTGCTTTGTTAATGTGGAGTTCAACTTTGGAGTTCGATCAAAAAGACCTTCACACTCTACATCTGCAGTTGAGAAATAGTCCAAATACGAGGTATTTTTTTTTTTTATTTGAGTGAAAGTTTGTATAGAATGTCTCTCCTCTCATCATTTAACACTGCCCCGCACCCTTATTAGGTGAAATACGATATATCTAAGTCTTTGTTGAAGGTCTTATCTGTGATTATAAGGACATCAACTTATTACAGTCATCGGTCTCCTACGTCATCTTTTAATCTGATCTGGCTCTGGTGGAGCTCTTTGTTGACTCGTTATTGAATAGATGATCCCTGCTTCCACTGGCTTATGAAATAGGAAAATTGCAGCAAAGTTGCACAAAAATAATGTCTAATTGAATAAGTGAACTTAATTTGTCATACTTGTTCATTTTGAAATGATTAAAAATGTATTTAAGAAGGTCATGAATGAAATTGTTTATCCAGCCTTTACATACCATTTAATGGTATATTCATGGAAATAAGATAAGGTGTCGAAATTTGGGAAATCCTTGTGCAATCCTGTCCTTCCCTATACACACATTTTGGATTCAGCACAAGTTTAAGGGTAACATATTAAAAAACAATTGGAAAATAAAGAGATAAAAGTTAATTACTGGGATGCAAATTAAATGTAGATTTGTTCGGTGTTAAATCTGTGTAACAGTTTTATAAAACTACATTCCAGACAAAGGTCATTGAGAGTTAATCTGAAAATTGACAGATTTTCTGTTCTGAAACATTTCATTTTGAATCGGGAATGAAGTAACTCCTGAAAATAACACCGCAATCGCTGTTACTGTGGCCATTGGCTGATCCTGATGAATTTGGCGATTACGACTGATTTGGTTAAGATGATACAAGTGTCTGGTATTGATGATATATTTAGAACCATTGTGGTGAAATGTTTGTGCCATGTGATGATACGCTGTTGAAAATCACGAAAATAGCTATGTGAATTTCTTCTTCAGAATGAGGCGTCACAGATTGTAGAAACAATGTAGCGTCATTGAAGGCATTTCAAATACAACAATGTATCATTTACTTGAAGTACACGTCTGAATTGGTCAATCAGTATCAATCAAATGCTTGGATTGGTACATTAATATCTGATGTGTTTAATTGACTAGTGTTCATGTTCGTAGCTGCCATGTTAATGTTGAGTATATTTCAGTCAGACTATCAAAGATAGGTTTCATTAAATGTAAAGAAGTCTTTTTAAAAGCTTTTAAACTTATATTTGATTTTCTTTACGACAAATAATTCAAGCTGAGAATATGCAATACAAGTCTTATTTCTGTTTTTGTGTGTTTTCTGAACTAGATCTTCCACCAACCCATAATACTCTAAATAAGCATGTAATGCATGTCCGAGATGTTGCCATGCATTTCTCCCGCCAATTTTATGGATTGAAAACAAATTGGTAAAATACAATCTGCTTCCTATGGACATGGCTAAGGTGAATTTCTCTTTTAACTCATTCAGTAGAGCGTAAGATAAGTAAACCAGAGGTCCCAGGTTCGACTCCTGGTGGAGGCATTGGAAATTAATGACCTGTTACATAATTGTAATGAATCAATGTCATCATAACCTTTTCATTACTGTAGACCAAAATGGACTCATCTAGTTCAATTCATGGTAGGGTTTACTAAAGTTACATAGGGGTGAAAGGGTTAAATAGGATCAAAGAATGCGTGCATTGATAAACGCTTCTGAGTATTTAGTCCCAAACCTGGACTATAGGTTTGCTCATGATATCTTTGATTCTTGTGTCACTGTGTCCAGAGCATATTTCATTGTCGTCTACAATTGCCAGTTTTTGCATACGAGTACCTGTTGGGATGACGGAGTGTCGCATATACTGTCTGGAGGTGGGTGACAATGGGTTACTTGCCTCGTTGGATATTAATAATAATAAACAATGAACAAACAAAAATAGAAAAAAAAGATCATATAATATAGTTTGTAAGGTAACATATTATGTTTAATGGTGAGGTATCGGGAAAATTCATAAGTGTTTATTTTTATTATACTGATTACTGACATGTATATATACGGTAGAGTTGTTACATTGACCCACGTGAGTGCTGCTATGTCAAAAATTGAGTTATATAAAGAAGGCAAAGTTTCTTTATTCACAAATAATGACAACACCTCTGTGAACCTGTCAGGATGTTGACTTCTGTAGGAATTAATCTATGGACGTTTGTGACATTAGCTAGCTGGTTCAATAATCCTTCATTAGAGAGGATTTCAAAATGAATTAATGAATTAATGAATATTCTGATTCTAATGATCTCATCTGTAAGATATCAATATACATAATCCCATTAGATAATTGTGTTGTCTCTAAAAGCAACATTCAAGGTCTGTCCCAGCAGGAAGGGAGTCAGAAATAATTGGTAGGTGCTGTGTGCATAAGGGACAAGTCCTGAAAGTCACAACGCTGTTAATGTCATAGGATTCCAAAACATGGCGTTACTCAAAAGGTCATCAAAGGGTTTCTAGTTGGTGAACAAAACATAAACTGTGCAATGTGACAGAACCAAAAATTATACTGTGACGTGCTCTCGTGATCAGAGACTGCAGTGTGTTCTTGGGTAACAGAAATATATACATAGCAATGTGACAGAACCAAAAATATACTGTGACGTGCTCTCGTGATCAGTGACTGAGGTGTTCTCTTGGGTAACAGAAATATATACATAGCAATGATTGAAGACCAGATTTTTGGAAGAGTTTGAATTCCGACTGTGACGTCACCGTTGTCGCATCATCTTATTAAAAACTGTTTTGAAATCGTAAAAGCTGAATCATTTATAAATCACTAAATTAAACAAAGATGGACGAGATCAAATTTTTGCTCAATAATATCTAAATTACTCGTTACCCATACATGCATGACATTTGCATGTTTTTACATGTATAATAAATGATAAAAATCTTGATTGACAAAGTTATAGGTTTTCCTCCGAGATACGATCAGGCAAGCTACCTAGATAGGTGCTGTCTGCTACTGTGTACATTACATACAGGAAATGAAGCGTATAGATACTGAAATGGCAACACAGATCATCGTATCTTGTATGTGAGTACCCGAGTATGATGATAGTGTTGTAATGCAAACCAATGTAATTCATATTCTGTGCGTGGGCGTTAAAACTAGAGTAAGCAGGTGGGCGTTAGGGCTTGACGTATTACATAACAGGATCAAACAGTTGTTACGGAAAACAGATCGACAATGACATTTCTGAGAATCTCTGTTCATTGTCATTGTCAATTTCTTCAAGATTTCTTGGTAAAATTTCAATACAAAACATATTTTATTAACAGTTTTGAATTAATTATAGACCTAAAGACAATTAAACCAATAGCCTTTGTGTTTTTTGGGAGTTATATAACTTACATTTACTCGTTCATTTCATACTTATCATACAAACCTACCAAGGGTACATATATATACAATTATAGTTTTAATTCTTCTCCTTTAAGCTTTGTGCTATTGGGATATGTTTCACTCTTCAATTTTCATAGCCGTAATTCCTTTTTATAGTGTGTCCCTTACTTAGTGTGGTATCGAGATAGATTACGGCCATCAAATGCGTACAAAGATATAAACAGTGTCTTTTAAAAGTTTTTTATAGTGCTGCGTCCTGCTGGTTTTGTATTCTGTAATATCGGGCGGCTGTTTATATGGGTTTGCAGCTATTTTCCACATTGTTCCCTTTGTCTGGATATAGAAACAGGACCCCACCATAGGAGTCAGGTGTTTGTCTGATCTGTGTGGGCGTTATAATGACAACAGTTGTAGTAGGATATAATTCATCATAATAAACCGGCGGCACAAATAGCATAGCTTGTTTTATTAATTTTCAATAGTAAAACCTATTTTTAGAAATATCATTTTGTCAAAACAAATACCTGAATTTTTTTTCCCATGGTTATTTCATTTTTTAAAATATTTTAAGATTTTATTTTTGTCAGACAATTATTTGAATAGATTTCTATTTACAGTCAAAACTGTTTGAGAGCTCAACTTTTAAAAACTTCCAATTGCAGTCATCTTCTATTGAATTAACTGAACCTGCATAAAGAGACCACTTGCATAAAGAGACCTCTTTATAGATTTACAGAGTGAATATGGAGTGGACTTTATATTGGGATATAGTGAAATCTGGTTATGACATTCTCAGACAAAGTCAAACCTGTATTGAGAGACCACCTTTGGAAAGTTCATAAAGAGATCTCTTACTTATAGCAGAAGGTTTCTTAAAAACAGGTTCTGTTAATATGAAAATGACTGCAAGTTTTAAAAGTGGTTGTTCTTTTTATAAAGGTGGTCTAAGGAGCAGGTTTCAATGTAGTACGTACCCCTTTATCTCTAAGTTTTCTGATGGTCCTACATCATCTTGGGTAGAGCATTGTTTTGACTGTCCTGTTTCTCAAACAATAAACAATAAACAATAAACAATTAACAATAAACAATAAACAATAAACCATTACAATGGGTCACGATCCTGTACAGTTTGATATCTTATTTCTGACCCTGTTTTCAACATGAATTGTTGTTGGCCTCCGCCAAAGACAATGGCAAAGGGTTGAGATCTTGGCATTTTAATAACTTATTTCTGAGACAGTTTTCAACAGGAATTGAGGTCGGCCTCAACCACAACACAATACAATGGGTTGAAATCTTGTGCAGTTTGATATCCTATTTCTGAGACAGATTCCAACAGGTCTTGTTGTCTCTCACTACAACACAATACCATTCACTGCAGTGGTGTGATTTGTCTAATTTGAAATGCTTTAAATTGAAAATCAAACCACCACCATATAATATCTGATATATCAGAACTAATGTTGTTTACACCTTACATTCTGCTCCATCTTGGTGTTTAAAAGTTACTAAACACGTTTAAGAAAATTAAGTGTATTTTCTTTAATTCTTCATTTAGGTTCAATCATAATAACTGACAAAGATGTTTTATAAAGTTTACACCTACTTTTGGTAATGCAGTATAACCCCACTCCCACCTCCCGCCCTCAAAAAATAAAATATCGTCCATTTCTTTACTATTGACAGAGTTGTTGTGATTGCACGCTCTTGGGAGTAATCCTAATGAATAGCTGACATAGGTTAACCTAACCTTAATAACCCCTTAGTTGTATATTGTATCTATAAAGGGTCATCATCTTATGAATTGTTAACGCAAATAATGGTCTGGTAAACTATATAGCTAAAACGTTGGGGTTAGCCATGAATAATGCATCACTTTCCGTGTTATAAGTAAATTGTTTTTACTGTCCGGGAACAAGGATACACAAATTCTGTCCAACATGTTCATGAATTCTTCCCGAAGTATTGACTCTTCCTCTGAGACGAGTTCAAATCTAGAAACAATTACAGCTCCAGACGTAACATGTTGGCCTTGAAACTGCAGTATAAGTGTAACTGGCATGGCTGTCCCTATATCACACAGACTTTCCCCCAGTACCATCAATCAGACATGCGGAAACTGCCCTCGTCGACCAAACAAGGTGAGACCACGGAATTTTTGGCAGAGATTGAAAATGTAGACTCAGCGATTACAGTACCAGGCTCTGTTAGTGTCAATGATACACACACAAATGTTTTTGTGTCAAACTATGATGTATGTTTCTAACTAGGAAACTGAAATTTTCCGTGATAGGTAGAATGATCGTTACTGCCAAACAGGAGTGGTCAGTGGTTGACTTTCTTACGTCAATACACATGAGTTTGTTTTGATGTTATTTTGTCAAATAATAATCGTTTATCAAATTATAGTTATAGTGGTTACAGATTGTATTGTGGGTTTATATGCAGTTTGGCACTATTTATACTAGTAGCCCATACCTATGCAGGTTCTAGGAAAGAATATGCCTGATTTATCCAACTGCATGATTGTAAGATACAACTAATGTGTGGCTTCCTGTAAAATCTGAGGTTTTCTTCTGTGTTTTTAGCTGAAGAAGTAGAAACAATGGAAATTGATCTGCTGCCCCTATTGTAGGGCCTTGGGTCTCAGTCTTTCCTTTGATCTGCTGCCCCTATTGTAGGGCATTGAATCTCAGTCTTTCCTTTGATCTTCTGCCCCTATTGTAGGGCCTTGGATCTCAGTCTTTCCTTTGATCTTCTGTCCCTATTGTAGGGCCTTGGAACTCAGTCTTTCCTTTGATCTTCTGCACCTATTGTAGGGCCTTGGATCTCAGTCTTTCCTTTGATCTGCTGCCCCTATTGTAGGGCCTTGGATCTGTCTTTTCTTTGATCTGCTGCACCTATTGTAGGGCCTTGGATCTCAGTCTTTCCTTTGATCTGCTGCCCCTATTGTAGGGCCTTGGATCTCAGTTTGGCAGTGCCTCCCTGGTCAACTGGTTATATCTTCATTGCAATGTCACTTTGGGCTGGGTCTATTCTGGCCAGTGTCATCATCTGTTGAGACTGTCTTCATGTGACCTTAACCATTATATATAGGATCTTACATGAGTTTCCATTTCATATGAGATTTATTTAATGAGTCTAAGAATTTTTTTATGTAGTGAGCCTCTGACGAGCTTAAATGAAAAAATATTCGTGAAGAGTTTCATGAATTTCATATGAAATGAAAACGAGTTTAAGATCCTTTGTATCACATAATCAAGATTTGTGCCATTTATTTGTGTTAAACAACAATTTTCATGCAACCTTAAAATGTAAAAAGTCGCCATTTTGACTCCAGTGCGTCATGTACTTGTCCTAGGTGTGTCGTCACAATTGAAACAATTGAAACTTACAACCAATCACAGGGCTGATAGGTCATATTACATGGGTTAATACGCAAAAAAATATGATATGGGTATATTCACTGGATAACACAGTACATTATGTGATAATAGAAGTTACTTTATATGGGGTAAGGCTTTCAGTGCCAAATCTATTAGAAAGAGGTCGGCATGCTATTTGTAGAAGGTAGCACTGTTAGAACTGATAAAAACAAGCCACTATGGTTTTAAACGGGCAGGTATTGCCAGAAAACCTTCAGTGATATAGTGGTGACAGAAAACTGCAAGGTCAGCAGAAAACATTATGAGTAGAAGATAAATGGCCAGTCATCATTAATTATTTAAATTGAACACCAAAAGTGCATTACACTGGCAGAGAGCTTAACATATGGATATATGTAATCCTTTGTTCTTCAGCTCAGTAATATAACAGAAAAATGGCTGATTATAACAGTTAATCTGTTTCGTTGTAGACAGCAGCCATTGTGGTGATATATGTACACAAAAATGCAGGCTGTCGCCTCGCGTTTAAAGCAGAAATTCTTCACAGAGGTATAATGAAATTGGAATTATATTGAAGGCCAAACTTAATCAAGTAACACGAAGCATTACCACCACAGCTGAACTGTTACATCTATGCAGTTTGTGTTGGTTAAACATGTTAGCTCCAGCTTTTTCATGTAGCAAATATCTGTATTCCGTGACGTAATTTAAACTGACAATTCACAGTTTGTTCCAAGTCAAGTAAGGGAGATAACTATATGGTGAGCTCAGATACTGTGATTTTCATGTATGTGGGTATTCATGTATACTTGCTACTTTTTGATTGTCAATTCAAATGACATTAGTCCAAGTCAGATAAGGCTTGTCCTGTACAAACATGGTTTACAAAGAACAGTTTGTAACATATCTCTGTGCCAAGCTCTACTTCAAAAGCTGAAGTTAAGGATAATGTGTAGAGTCAAGTTTATTCCACGTTTTCACATTGTTTCAAATGTTTTGAGATTCAGAATGAAATTTCCATACTTAGATTAAATTAAAAGTTGCTGGATTTTTCCAGAGATGTCTTGGAGATAATTGTGAAAGGAGGTCAGGATTGAGAAAATCGGTTAAAGATTATTTACAATCTTGAAAATTGATAAAACATAAGTGGGGTAGGCTGAACTGGCAATGGTTGTGTAATTATAGTTTCATCTTGGTTGTTAACAGGAGTTTACACAAGTTATAGGCATTTACTTTATGGAAATCTGATATGAATCTTGATCTGATCTGGTTCTCTGAGGAGCACAAGCGGTCCATTGAAGTTGCAGTGATGACTGTGCCCGAAACCTCGCTCCTACTGCAGCATCTAAGAGAGAACTGTTAGAGAGCTCCTTGTGATCCTTTATCTAAACTAAAACCCTGCCAGTGGCGAGGTATAATCTGACACTGTTCTACTGGATTGGACTCGTTTGACATACAAATTCTTTATTTTCTCACCCATTTCATGTAAACATTGAACTGTTGCTTTAGCAACCATCTTTGTGGTGTCTTGCTGATAAAAAAAAGTGCTTCTGTGATCACCCCAGGGGGGATTAACAACAGAAGGAAAGTCAAAAGTATGGCCTTCAAAGAAGACTAGATTGTGCTCCTGAGTTTTCTAAATTTAAAGTATATTGTGTATAGAATTTATTCTGGCCATCCACAGACATTAAATTACAGGTGCATCTCTCAATACAGGTGGTCTCTTAATATAGGTGGTCTCTTTAATACAGGTGGTCTCTTAATATAGGTGGTTTTTTAACACAGGTGGTCTCTAAATTAGTTTGTTCTTTATGCTATAAGGTTGGCCATTATGTAAAAAAAATATTACAAATATAGTGAAAATTGTAACTTGAAATTAACTGAAAAGTTTTTTTTCTTCTTTTTTTTTATACTATAAATTTGATCTTAATGAAATCTTCCAAAACTGGATTTTAATATACAGTAAATGCTGATTTGACATAAGGCAATTTATATTTAGATTGTACAAGGGCTTGTGGACAGAAAGATCAATGAACAACTTTATTAACATACAAAAAACAAGAGGACATGACAAGCAAGGATTACAGCAAAGCTACTACTGCCTATCATTTAAGTGGACACTTACAGGATATTCATTACTTCATAAAACATATAGATGATCCAGATTTTTTAACAGAAATCCATCAAAAACTAAATAAAACTTTTAAAATGTGAGATGGTTTCATAGAATTTATATATTTAAAAATTTTGTTGCCATTTTGTCGTTTTCATATTGTTTCTTAGGAATTCTTGTTCTGTTTTTGCAATGCGGTAGAAATTAAAGGTCGAGTATTTTTGTCACGCAAATGTGTTTCATCATTGTTAGCCCGATACTAACTTGGCATTACTCTCACAGTGCATTTAGCTTTCACTAGGATTACATGTCAGTTTGCCTGTCTGGCTTTGTTCTACCTTATGACCGAAAAGAAAACAGCGTCATGAAATTGTTAATAGCTAGCTTGTACTGAAGTGCTTATTTTGTTCTCCTGAAACATTTTATACACACGGTATTACTCTGTGTGTAGACCATTTTTCCTTGCCTAATTATTACCCCAAGAGGAAGCGATGGTGTATTTAAGGCTGGTTAAGGCCAATCATGTGATTCTTCCCTGCTTTATTACATATACACAATAGTTAGGTCTTGTCCTTATTGAGTTAGCGAGCTCTTGGCTGGCCTAGGTGAATTAGTCCATTGGTGATTGGTTTTCTTTCTATTGAAATTTTCCAATTCAGGAATGTGTCGGTTTGCTAAATGTCGGTCATAACCAACAGCTCATCCTGGTATCATAAAGAACCTTAATTTGGTAAAAATGATAATTGAAACAGTTTAGGCTGATATAGGTATTCCAATTATTGTGAACAAGTTCTCGTATAACTCTAATATTCTGTGATCATGACTGCCCATTGTATGTGCAAATATATCCATTATATGGTAAAAGCCCAATTATAACTGTATCCTTTGGATACTTTAAAAAGAATAGAATTGAAGCCTACTACAACTTATTAGTATATGGTGACAGATAGAGTGTTTAATCTTCCACAAATACTCTTGTTATACTCCTGTAACTGAAGTCAGAAGATTATGTAGGAATCGGGCTTGTCCATCTGTCTGAAGATGTAATCCTGTCGGACAACTGAGTCCGTCAGTTTCCATTCGGTTTTTCCTTGACATGTGGTAGCCTTAACCCCATCAAGTGTATTTATGCATGTGTATCCAGAATAATGATATCATGATTATTATATACAGAGTTAATGCCCTTTACAGAATAATGATATTATGATTATTATATACAGAGTTAATGCCCTTTACAGAATTATAATCATGTTCTGACAATTAGTCCATTAAACATGCTCCATAAGCATACGGTTCCTCTGCTGTTTATTTTCAAGGAGGACACAAATAAAAATGGTGGAATGTGTAAGTTAATTTTGAATAGCTTACAGTTCTGATTATTAATGTCTTCCCTTCTAATGAACAGTCAAAGACATGTTGTTTTAGTACTGGTTCCTCTGGTTCACACAATATTTTCTTCAGCCACAAGCAATGTACAGTATAATAGCATAAGGTCGCTGTGACCTTGACCTTTGACGATGTGCAGTGCAATGTCATTGTGACCTTGACCTTTATGTCTGAGGTAACACAAAGCAGACTTTTCAAGAATATATATCTTGTCTGTGACGTAACTTTTTAACCATTTAAGATTTCATGAAGAAACTTACAGTACCCACAGGTGATGCACAGTGCACTACTAGCAAAAGGTCACTGTGACCTCAAATTAAAAGTAAAATACTTGACTTCAAGGTCAAAGGTCAAATAAATGCAAACCTTTCACTTGTAAATTTTCAACATTTAGGGAACTGTGACCTTTCACATCATAACTTTGTAATTGCATTTATTCATATATGCATTTTATGATATATTAGTAGGCAGTTCCTCTAATGACCTAAAGATATTTAAATTAAATTGTAGATGTATATACAGTCATTGTAGATATATACAGTCACTTGACTTAGTTTACATATTTTTATTTTGCAAAGAATATTGGCTTATAAGGGAGACATTTGTTTTTGTTTACAAAAACGAACCTGTAGTTAATTACTGAGTTCGTTTAAGATCTGGATGTGGGGTTGAAGATGTCAGTAAATTCCATAGAAGGTTTGAGTTATTTTACACACACCATGCATGCCGATCGCTTAGTCACATCTACATTGTAGAATTTGATTGTCATGACTTAATCAATGAGCTTCAAATTTCAAGAAAATCAGAAAATTAAATTAATTCTTGATTTTGTATACCAGGAATGTGTAACAGGATAGACACAATCAATGGCAAGAACGAAACTCAAACCCAGGACATAAGATGTCCAGACAGAGGCTCTATACATTTGAGTTGTTTGGTCATGCAGCCATGATTGATCCAGTTCAGATCTGTTACATCATATGTTAAGCTCATAGCTTGTTTTAATTTATATACATGTAATAGGAATGAAATATACATTGTGTAGATTGTGATGTCAAGACGACAACATTCAAATGACATCACATTTGAACCTACCAGTATATAAGTCTACTGACCTTATCCTATGAATAATGAAATTTGACGAGGTTAAAAAAGCAAAAATCTGGCAATTTCAAGATATAGACATAAAGGTAATTCGGAGTGGTTTAACAACTTCATCCCGTAGTAACTTGAGTAGACTCTACCATGCATTGATATGGATGAGTCCATTATGGTCCAAGTCAGGAAAGGGTTAAGAGACTAAAAAACAAGTAATCAAGACATACTGCCCGATATAAAAATCACTGATACAACATGTGATTTACAGGGCTCAATGCAAAAGCAGTAGACCAATCAAATAGCTTAATTTAGAATTTTGAAATTAGAAATTATTTTATGAAAACTACAGGCTAATTAGCAATGATAAACCATATCATATGTCATGAGGTAAAGTGGCTCTCATCCTGAGAGACTCTGTCTGTAGGTTGTCATCACCCAAGTTGAGGCTGTGTTTGACGGTATATATGTACAGACAGGACGGCTGTAACATATATCTCCCTAGTTCCCACATCAATACTACAATTACCGAGACACTGCAATCTGAACAGGGTCTCTATTAACAAAGGATTTCCACTGGGATTCCAACCTCTGTCCTCAGGATCGTGGCCAGGTCGTCCAGCATTACACTCACTTACGGCCCATTGTCAATTGACAAGTGACTATCACAAGCAATTAACAAAGAAAGTCTTTATGGTGTACTGGTCTTATTCTGTAATTGTTGAGAACGAACAGAGACTGAAAATAATTCCGTGTGACACCAGTCTAGCCCATTCTTTCAACAAGGGATTCCTGCTGTATAAGATTTCGCCAAACACGATAATTTATTCCATGAATGATCCTTATTTATTTTTACAACCAAGAAATTATCTTGATTCCGTTGGGAGTTTGGAGTGCATTTTGTATTCGATCTGTTCAGAAAGATATAATCATTGAAGACTTGCTAATGTCGGTATGTGGTACATCATTCCTACACTATCGCAAATTGATGTGCATCGTTTACACTTTTGAAGAATACGTATCTTCGCAAGCGCATTGTGAGTAGAAATACAGACACATTAACAATCCTTGAAAGACATGCAATACAATTTTCGCCAAACATGCCTGCATCACGTTAGATAAATGAACAATTGAAAATGGAAACAATAGTACTGTCAGAGCTAAAATCAATGATAAAGCTTGATAAAAATTTACCTTTGTAAATGGAATATATTTTACCACATGACTGAAGTATATGGGCCAGCTAACTCTTGATATACAGGTGTGTCCTAAAAACGCCTTGGTGGAAGGGAGGGGGTATTTTGTTTATTTCAAGGTTGATTTTGATCAGTTGCAAATAATTAAAACCCCATATAGAAAGATGATAATATATGTAAGTAATCAGTTTGTCTTGAGTGTGTGTCCGTTCCTGTGTGCATCCATAGTAAACAGCTGAAGTACAAGATATCTAATGAAACCCAAAACACCTTTAGTTCATTCTAACACCATAGTATGGAAATGTCAAGTGTTCTACATGTACACCTGATGAGATTTGGTGGTCATCAGTCCTCATGGTAAAGGGCCAAAGGTCACAGGCAAAGCAGGGCGTGGGGTGGGGGGG
>NW_018406268.1:388629-407753 GCF_002113885.1 Mizuhopecten yessoensis | reverse complement strand
GGGGGGGGTATCCGATGTGAATGTCTGTTCACTCTGGTTATATTCGGAAATTACATTTTACACCAGGCTTCCTAGTGAAGGACTAAATTTTTTCAAATAGATTTCACTGTAAAATGTTCGTGTATTTGTCTTTCTTAGATGATCTGGTCTCATACTGCGGTGTAAAATTTATTTGTATCCATGTTACTATTTTCGGGAGATTATATCACAGCAATATACTAGAAATAATCAGACCCAAGTTTTATGGTAACGCTTTTGGATTTTAATTTCAAATTAAAGACATATTTTACACAAGAAATTTGTGAGAAAATGTTTAATAATTTGATAATAAAACCCAGCAGATATTGCTGAAGAAGTGGGTGGTGTTTGACGGTGTTGTTCATTGGAGAAGACATTCAGTAGCATTGGTATGAGGAAATTATGCAACATTTATGTAAAATCAGTCATAGATAATTACAAAAAACGTCAATGTCACTTGTATAGGTTTTGGTATATAGACAATCCTCTCGAAATATCATGTGGTTTGAAAACTTATTTATCATACAACATATCCAGTGCTCAATCTCTTAACATAAGCACCCTAATCCTTTTCTTCTCAGAGTAGTTTACAGGCTTCCTTTCACCAAGATTTAATGTCAACTAACTTTAAAAAGGCGTCTTAATTGGATGTAGGGATATTTAGTTCATTCAAGACTCAGTGACCTAGATATATCTACCTGGAAATCAATAATGCTAAGGACATGTGGTTCACCTTGACCTGTTCAATCAGTAAGACTTAAGTTTTTGTAGCTCACTGTGACCTACTTAATCAGAAAAATTTAAGTTGGGTGGATTAATGTGACCTACTTAATTAGTGTGCTTAAGTTTGGTGGATCACTGTGACCTACTTAATCAGAAATATTTAAGTTGTGTGGATTAATGTGACCTACTTAATTAGTTGTGCTTAAGTTCGGTGGATCACTGTGACCTAATTAATCAGAAATATTTAGGTTGTGTGACTCACTGTGACCTACTTAATCAGAAATATTTAAATTGTGTGTATTAATATGACTTACTTAATTAGTTATGCTTAAATTGGATGGATCACGTGCACTGTGATATACTTAATTATAAATATTTAGGTTGTGTGGCTTAATGTGTCCTACTTATCAAAAAACTTCAGTTGTATGGATTAATGACCTACTTTATCAGTGAAACTTAATTTGTGTGACTTGCTGTGACCTACTTAATAAGTAAAACTTAAGTTTTGTAGCTCACTGTTACTTATTTAGCTCACTGACTTAGTTTATGAATAATAAATGAGTTAACTGGCTCACTGTGACCTACTTAATCAGAAATATTTAAATTGTGTGGCTTAATGTGACCTACTAAATTAGTTATGCTTAAGTTGGGTGGCTCACTGTGACCTACTTAAATAATAATATTAAGTTCACGTGGATAACTGAGATTAACTAGGTCACCAAGACTTAATTAATTGGTGATACTAGGGTAATGTTGATCACATCCCTAATTGATCATGAACAGCTAGAATATAAAACGACCATGTGGGTTTTCTCCAGGTGCTCTGATTTCATCCAACATTCAGACACTCCTCGCGCTAACATCCCGGCCAACAAGAGTGATTAATATAAGTTGAAATAACTTGTGTCCTATTTGTTGTAAAATAAATTAAGTATATATATTTTATATCATGTAGATCACTTTGACCTGATTATCCGGGATGCTTAAATTGTGTTGGTCGCTATGACCTATATTTGATGTATTGATGTGCCTTTCGGGTCACTAAAAGATAGATTAACTCCCTGGTTAATAGATAAAACAGCTTTCCTGTGAGTCGTTTTGGACTAGATATATTTCATTGGCCCGATGGATTGACATGGCAGTTACCCGCAAATACTAAATCAGCGGGAACTTGCCCTAATTTTGTTGAGATATGGATTAATTCCGAGTCCGAATGTGGCAGGCACTTTATTGTGCTCCATGGCTATATATGTATGTGTCCTGTTGCCGTTCACTCTTCTGTATCAGCTCTTCATGGGATACATTACATGTATTAACAAAGGTGGCCTTTTTAATTAGTGGCCATTATTTCATTATCCGGAAAAAGTTTTTTCTTTTTTTTTTCTTCATCTGTATTTAAAAAGCTTTTATACATGATATGTATACTTCAAAGGTGAGATAACTCACAAATAGCATTGGACATCAGACAGTTTACAGTATCCTCAGCTTACCGGACACGGAAAGTGCCGGTGGAGCTAATATACTGCGGCCTGTGGCTATAGCTCTTCATCCATTTTATGTCATTGTCATCATCAAGTCATGTTTGTACATCAGACTTTTTTATTTCTAATATTAACCCGACAAAAATTGAGGGAAAAAAATAGAAATGTGCTAGGTGAGCAATTATAGGCCCTTTGGACATGTTGTATTGTAATATTGTGAAATTATAAATGTTTAACTGGGAAAATAATATTATGAAATTGTTATATTACTCCCGTAATTAG
Organism: Mizuhopecten yessoensis; assembly: GCF_002113885.1. NCBI lineage: Eukaryota > Metazoa > Mollusca > Bivalvia > Pectinida > Pectinidae > Mizuhopecten > Mizuhopecten yessoensis. The sequence goes on along the minus strand of NW_018406268.1, from coordinate 405,249 downwards.
GAATGTAACAAAAAGACTTAACGTATAAAATGTCAGAGGAGTAGCAAGGATTAATCTAACTTGAATTATGTGATAATGATGGAATAATGTTAGGTCACTACTTATCCGCGTGACAATGTGAGGGTCAAGGTCATAATTACATTTCCCATTGACAGTAACGCTTTGATGAAGTTTGTGTGGCTTATTACAGTAGTTTTAGTCGGGAGTTGGTGTTCTATATCTTAAACTGTAGATAACATCATGTTGAATGTTTGGTTGCGCTTTTGGGAAAGGACATCTGTGCAATTTCTTCCGTAGTGCCAGCGGTGTGAGTCTGCTACAGCTTTATAACGACATCACCGTCTGTGAATCTCGGTCACGTAGCTCGGTACAAAAATGTCATATCGGAAAAAATAAAAATAAAAATGGTAGCTCATATTTTCTGTCGAACAAATTTTCTTGTCATTTTAAGTTCAAATATAAACCATGTATTTTCTATGAGAGCATTTCTACAGTATATGCATTTCGTGCTTGATATTAAATTACATATCTTCATGAAGAATTTCACTATTACAAATCACTACCATTCATTCCTTTAGTCATCTTACATCTGGAGAACAATAGAAATAAACAGCTTACAATTTATCAATCTTTATTTTCATAACTTCATTTAACCATTTCTTTATGTAAGTTTTGATTTGCTTGCCTTGATAGCTGTCTTTTCTTCATAATGTTCTTAGCTAGCACATCTCTATAATTAACAATTTATATTCTTTCAACTGTTACGTTATATCACATTCCAATCGATTCATATGCAAAACTTTTTGTGAGTTCGAAGTTCTTACTTTTGTATCATATTTGACAAAATAAGTGCCCTGGGGGCTTATCAATTTTTTGAAAAATTAAAATAATTAAGAAACTTTCCAAAATTCTCTTAAAATTAGCTGTCATAGGCACTTTTTCAAAAAAGTAAATAAGTTATGTTGAAGGGAATGGATGCTCCAGACAAATGAAAGGGGATTCTTTTGGCAGATGGGCACTTATGGGGTCATATATGGTACATGTGGGAACTTACACAAATAAACTTTATAAAGCTAAGAATAAAATGTGAATTTTTGAATTGTTGAATTGACATTTCTGGAAATTGTTAGGTCCTATAATAATAATAATAATAAATGTTACATTAATTGTCATGCGGAATCCGCGAATGCGGCGATTCAACTCGTCTCACTTTTATTGCACTGCGCCAAAAAATAAACCCAGAATACATCATCAATACAAATCCATAAGAAATTCAAGTCAACAGAAATAACTAAATTTGTATTTGTATTTTTACGACTTTTTTCGCTGTTATTAGCTTTAGCCTGTGAAATACTTGGCACATTTTGATATTGTTTTGATAATTGTTTTCAATCTTTTTTTATCTTTCAGTCCACAAACGCGCACAAGTTTAAACTGCACACGTATGGCAGTCCGACGTTCTGTGACCACTGTGGGTCCCTGCTCTACGGTCTCATACACCAGGGACTCAAGTGTGATGGTAGGTACATCAATCATCTTGTTACCATAACGACAACAGTCATTGTCTGCTGGTGGACACCAACTCCTCTTTGTCCCAATTTACCATGTCACAGCTCCTCAGTGTGAGGGGTGACGGAAAGTCAAGGAAAATGAAAGCTAGAAAGGATGCTTCATTTTTTGGAGATTCATTCTAGACACTATTCAATGGTATATATAATGTCACCAGGGTAAAATGGACAAATAATGGCGTCTGGGCCACAGGAACTTTTCAATGTCCACTTAACTACCATGTTAGGGAGCGGCTATCCATCGACTAATGTTCCTCCATGTCTGAAGAGTGCTGACGGCATTGTCAGTCAGTTCAATTAAACAATTCTGTGATAATATTTCCATGAGTGTCAAATTTGTCCAAAAAATGGATTTGTGCGATCTTGATTTGTGTCCTATATTCCATTCTGTACTTCAGCAGAAGTAATTTCCCACAGAGATTATAATTTAAAGTTTCCCTTTCATAATTTGCATACATTCTGATGTCTAGCAAATGGCTTCTCCAAATGTTGTTGCGAGGATGTAGCTGTAGTTTGGAATAAAGTAATGTGCTGTACTGTCTGTGTAATAGAATCTTTTCCTTTCTTCGAGTTACAGCGAGTCTTACAAAAAACAAAACATCTAAACATATTGACTGAGAATTTCAGCAATGCAAGACAAATGAAGTACCGAGGTACTTAGTATAAGTTCTATTAAACAATTGAGGTGAATTATTGTGGAGTTCAGGCACTGCGGAGGCTGGATTAGGTCGTAATGTGTCTTCCATGCAGAGGCAGGGCTGGGAGATCTGTGACGATCTGGGCCTTTATGAGTGCCCAGGGAGATACGTGAGGATAACTTATTTGCTGTACCAGTATTGGCTTTTTTTTTACCACTGTATGTACGAGAAAGGTTTTGCCATACGACCAGTGCCACCACAGTATGTGCGAGAGAGGTTTTGCCTTACGACCAGTGGCACCACTGTATGTACGAGAGAGATTTTGCCTTACAACCAGTGCCACCACTGTATGTACGAGAGAGATTTTGCCATACGACCAGTGCCACCACAGTATGTGCGAGAGAGGTTTTGCCTTACGACCAGTGCCACCACTGTATGTACGAGAGAGATATTGCCTTACGACCAGTGCCACCACAGTATGTGCAAGAGAGATTTTGCCTTACGACCAGTGCCACCATTGTATGTAAGAGAGAGATTTTGCCTTACGACCAGTGCCCCCACAGTATGTGCAAGAGAGATTTTGCCTTACGACCAGTGCCACCATTGTATGTAAGAGAGAGATTTTGCCTTACGACCAGTGCCACCATTGTATGTAAGAGAGAGATTTTGCCTTACGACCAGTGCCACCATTGTATGTAAGAGAGAGATTTTGCCTTACGACCAGTGCCACCATTGTATGTAAGAGAGAGATTTTGCCTTACGACCAGTGCCACCATTGTATGTAAGAGAGAGATTTTGCCTTACGACCAGTGCCACCATTGTATGTAAGAGAGAGATTTTGCCTTACGACCAGTGCCCCCACAGTATGTGCAAGAGAGATTTTGCCTTACGACCAGTGCCACCATTGTATGTAAGAGAGAGATTTTGCCTTACGACCAGTGCCACCACATGATGTACGAGAGAGATTTTGCCTGACGACCAGTGCCACCACTGTATGTACGAGAGAGATTTAGCCATACGACCAGTGCCACCACAGTATGTACGAGAGAGATTTTGCCTCACGACCAGTGCCACCACAGTATGTGTGAGAGAGATTTTGCCTAACGACCAGTGCCACCACTGAATGTAAGAGAGAGATATTGCCTTACGACCAGTGCCACCACTGTATGTACGAGAGAGATATTGCCTTACGACCAGTGCCACCACTGTATGTAAGAGAGAGATATTGCCTTACGACCAGTGCCACCACAGTATGTGCAAGAGAGATTTTGCCTTACGACCAGTGCCACCACTTTATATGTACGAGAGAGATTTTGCCTTACGACCAGTTCCACCACTGTATGTACGAAAGAGAGATTTTGCCTTACGACCAGTGCCACCCCTTTATATGTACGAGAGAGATTTTGCCTTACGACCAGTGCCACCACTTTATATGTACGAGAGAGATTTTGCCTTACGACCAGTGCCACCACTTTATATGTACGAGAGAGATTTTGCCTTACGACCAGTTCCACCACTGTATGTACGAAAGAGAGATTTTGCCTTACGACCAGTGCCACCCCTTTATATGTACGAGAGAGATTTTGCCTTACGACCAGTGCCACCACTGTATGTAAGAGAGAGATTTTGCCTTACGACCAGTGCCACCACAGTATGTGCAAGAGAGATTTTGCCTTACGACCAGTGCCACCACAGTATGTACGACCAGTGCCAATAGCAGTTAGACTTTGACATTTTTCACGTTTTGCCGTGATGTTGTAAATTGTCCTTCCTTGTGACATGCAGTGGTGTGTTCAGTGCCTAGCTGTGTCACGCAAACTGGGGTCTTCACAGGAAATGAACAGACACTCCAAAAATATATCATTCCATAATTGTATGAAAAACTCTTTAGTTGTTTTAACTTTTTTTTCATTTGTGTTAAAAACGTTTAAAGGTGTATATAATTGCAGTGATGTATGAGAATTTACGATAGCCAGTTACCTCAAATGACCTTGACACTTTGTCTTCGGTGAGAGTAGGAGATATATATGTCTTCCTTAAACTTTGTATAGTCGTGACATTTATTTATAATTAGCATATTTATCTCCCGAAGTGATGACAGTTTTTGTCTTGAAATGGTGTCATTATGAAAACACTAGCAGATAGCTGTAAACAGATTAGAATAACCACCCTCATCACTCAGTTCATGTGAGTTAACAAAATGACTACATCCATAGTTATATTCGGGATGTGATCCTTCAGTTTGGTAGGAACACAAACAGACTCCATCTATTAGTTTGGTGACTTATTTCTATTTTTGATTTTTTTTATTTTTCCTGAAAAGAGTAAACTTAGCTCAAGTTTTCTGTTTAGTTTTCATTCCATATAATATAATATTTACCATCGTATGACATTGCCACTATATAACCCTACCAAATTCAGTTGGCATTCATATAGGCTGTGAATACTATGGACGGATTGTTGATGTCATCATTATTTTAATATTATGACATCATAATCGTTATGTTAGATAGCAACTAAAAGCAGTTCAATGCTTAAATGAACTTTGTATAATTCACCTTAGGCTAATGGCCAGCTAGTATTACATTATTAATATGTGGAGTTGTTTCCATGGGATGGTTATGGTGTTTCATTCAGTTATTATATTATATTATATCATTAGGCCAGTTTGGGGTTTCATTTAACTGTGGACAAGGTCTGTTAATTTCCAGAGCTGTTGAGGTGAGCTGATAGATGAGATGTCCTGCTGACTCGTTGATATATAGTCGGTATATAGTATATTTGATACAGGTGCTAAATGAAAAATTCAAATGAGTGGTGGCGATTCAATGGATTAGCAATATGAAAGCGCTATGTTGACAGTAGTGTAACTTCCTGGTGCAATGATTTACGGCTACGTTTTTTACGGATATTACGTTTTTTTGCAATGGAAATCCATTTTTATTAAATAATTCATACAGAAATACAGGCACTGTGACTGGTCGCTGTCATTGATTTTCAACACTTCATCACATCTCTCTGTAAACGTTACCCATTTCAATATTTCTTAGATATTAACACTATTTTGAAAAAGGTATGCAATTTTAGATAAATTTTTAATGAAAATTAAGGCAGGAGCATGTTTTTAACATGTTATGTATTATTTTGTACAGTAATGGTTCCCAACCCGCACTAGACTCATTTGCATTATGGTGTCAACCCTAAATTTTTATCGACTTTCAGAAAGCTTAAAAAAAAACACCCAGTATATACAAGATGGTTCTTTGCAGAGATACCAAGTAAAGGAAATAATATCATGATATGGAGTTTAGTAGCCTGTAAACATATTTAAATTATTTTTCAGATTTGATTTTTTTCCAGCCAATCGTCTTCATATGGTGGGCTGTTCAAATCACTGTCAGTTAGTCTGTCAATTGGAGTCTGCCTATAAATATGTGTTTTAATGCTACTCCTCAAAAACTGTTTAAGGGATAATAACAAAACTTGATACATAATCCTCTGTGTCCCTAGTGTATACTCAAATTTGAGAACAGTTAGAAAAACAAAATGGCTGCTTTGCAGTCATCTTGGATTTTGCATGTCAAGTTTGGCACTGCTATTTCTCAGGGCGAGCCAAAAGAGATCATGGCAAAAAAAAAAGTTTGCATGATCCCCTTGTTTCTGTAGTTCAGCCAGCTTCAAATTCAGAAGAATCACAAAAAACAATATCTCCATCAGGGAATCTTGTATTGTGTATTTAGGTAACGTTACTGCTTCTTTGAAAAAGTACTTCAAGAATCATGATGGCTTTGATTTGCACGATTCCCTTTGTCTCTAGGTGTGCTTGATCTAGCTTTAAACAAACTGGTCAAAGATCAGGTTGCCTTTGCCTCTAGGTGTGCCTGATCTAGCTTTAAACAAACTGGTCAAAGATCAGGTTGCCTTTGTCTCCAGGTGTGCCTGATCTAGCTTTAAACAAAATGGTCAAATATCAGGTTGCCTTTGTCTCCAGGTGTGCCTGATCTAGCTTTAAACAAAATGGTCAAATATCAGGTTGCCTTTGTCTCCAGGTGTGCCTGATCTAGCTTTAAACAAACTGGTCAAAGATCATGTTACCTTTGTCTCTAGTCGTGCTTGATCTAGCTTTAAACAAACTGGTCAAAGATCATGTTACCTTTGTCTCTAGTCGTGCTTGATCTAGCTTTAAACAAACTGGTCAAAGATCAGGTTGCCTTTGTCTCCAGGTGTGCCTGATCTAGCTTTAAACAAACTGGTCAAAGATCAGGTTGCAACTTCAATGTTTGCTCTCTGTGCTACTTGTCATCTGTTTGTCCAACAAGTGGACAGAGCAATAGAGATACAAAAACTTACATACTGGTAACATTCCATGATTGTTCAATAGTCGGTGACAAGATCTCTTTTAGATCTCTTTTTTTATCCAAAATATTGGTGAAAAAACTTCTGGAATCCCATGAGGATTTAGACCGATGAAATACTTCTTGCAAAAATAGAGAAAATCTCCCACATTATTATTGTTCTTAAAGTAACAACCAAAGTGCCATTATTTGAATTTTGTACTTCAGCTTAACATCTCATGAACTCGGGTATCAGGCCAATGTTTTGCACCTTTGGGAAGAAACATCAAAGAGCTTACGTGACATACATACCTTACAGGCAGAAGTTCAATTGACTATATAAAGGTGAAGGTCAAATTATCAGTGATATCCCACTACGTATAAATTAAGTCATTTAAATTATAGTTCGTTTTAAAATGCGTTATTGCTAACTCAACTGGTAATTCAGAAATATCAGTTTCATTAGAAAATTCAAACTTCAGCTTTCCAATTAATTTCTTTTTATATCTACAAAATGAGCATCTCTACAGTAAAGAAGATACCCTGTGTGTGTCGATCTTTTCTCCTGGATGAGGGAGACGTGTAGACACCCTCTGTCCAATTAATCAATGAGTCGACATTGATTTTCTTTGCCTCAGCTTAAGGTAATTGGCGTGGAAGTGTTTAACCAGGAATTATTTGTGAGGGGTAAGAGTTTAAGTGGTGTATATGGAAGGTCAAGAGAGGAGTCACTAATGATTATATTGAACAGATAAGTTGGTGAATTGTTTTGATACACATAGACACTTCCGATGGAGAGAGCTTAGTGTAAGTCAGTTTTAATCAGTGTAAACCAAGAAGGTGTACGATAAACAATGAAAGTGGCCCAACACATATTACTAAAACAAGTAAAGTCTGATTATAGGTAAGTATTTATGGTTTGATTATGAGATTGATAATCCGTAATTAATTAATTTGATGATATTTCGTAATGAAAATCACTTGGATGATATATTGAAATTGAGACTGATAGAGGGGGATAACTCTGATAAGTCAAAACAAAAGTGAATATGTAGAAAGAAGTCTGTATTACACAAATATTTTAAACTTTTACGTCAGCAAACTTCTATTAGCTGTGCAAATGATACATTGTAATATCAGATCGACTCATGTTTAAAAAGTTAATTTATTTGATCCTAAACGCTCAATTTCCATTATTAATCACCATTTTAATATTTTCATGCGATTTAAAGTGACCTGTTTTTGTGATTAATTTATCATTAGTTTCAATTTTTTGTGATTGATGAACCTTTACTTGCCCGCATTGTGATTTTCAAAATCAGTTTGATTACTGTTTTTCTTTGGGCAAAAAGTCAAATCTTTTCTTATCATATCGTTCAAAACCTTTCCCATGATCATGGTCAGTGCATGTAGAAATGGCGCAGCAACGGATGGCTTTTTGTTGCAATTTACACCACGTATACATTGGAAGCTGCATCAGTTAGAAATCGGCACAAAATTGTGCCGAAATAACACCCTGGGAGGGAAAGGTGATAAGAGAAAGCATCATGGGAAATTTACATGTCTGGTTTAGTTTGCGTGCAAGGTAAAAAAAGATGAAATTGGATTCAAAATAAAATGCTGGGAATTGATATGAAATACTGACAAGAGCTGGTTCAATGTAGAATTTTAAATTAATTACTGCTAACTCAGGGGAAAAGCAATTTGTACAAAGAGGAAACAAGCTAGAAATGTCGGAAATTAATAGAATTAATTAGTTACATTGGATTGACGGAGGTGGTTTGGTGCATCTGATGATGGAGACTTATCATAATACAGTCTAGATGGAGGACAATTTCAGATCATTGAATGCCATATATTTGTGACTAGACCCACTCTTTTGGATTGAAGTAGGTTCCATAAAATGGAAAAGGACAATGGTGTCCAAGATGATTATACCATACTTAACCGATAGTTTATAGCACCTGTATAGTGTGGCACCATGCTATCTCTCGCAGTAATACCGTGTCCATCTCTATATAATGCTACATACAGTATCTGACTGTTTGTAACTATCATGGGTTGACATTACCAACAGAAAGGATATACAACCCTACTCTTAAGAATCTAGTAACAGTTACCAATATAGAGAAAAAGTTCAGAAAGATACGAAGAAAACATGGTGGCTGCATCGTCAAGGAAACATCCACTGTCTTGTTCAGAAGGTAAAAAGACTTTTAATTATTTTATATCTCATTATTCAAGCCTCTAAATCACTGACGATTGTAAATCTTCAGTGTTAGGAAAACATAGAAATTTCACGAGAAACGCTATATCATCGGTTCCTCAGTGTTGCCATCATTGGCAGTTCTTTAGCGTTATTTCATTGGTTCCTTAATTAGTGTTAAGATCATTGGCGGTTCTGTAACGTTATTTCATGTGTTCCTTAGTGTTGCCATCATTGGTGGTTCTGTAACGTTATTTCATGTGTTCCTCAGTGTTGACATCATTGGCAGTTCTGTAGAGTTATTTCATGTGTTCCTTAGTGTTGCCATCATTGGCGGTTCTGTAACGTTATTTCATTGGTTCCTTAGTGTTGCCATCATTGGCGGTTCTGTAACGTTGTTTCATTGGTTCCTTAGTGTTGCGATCATTGGCGGTTCTGTAACGTTATTTCATGTGTTCCTTAGTATTGCCATCATTGGCAGTTCTGTAGCATTATTTCATTGGTTCCTTAATTAGTGTTGCGATCATTAACGGTTCTGTAACGTTATTTCATGTGTTCCTTAGTATTGCCATCATTGGCAGTTCTGTAGCATTATTTCATTGGTTCCTTAATTAGTGTTGCGATCATTAACGGTTCTGTAACGTTATTTCATGTTTTCCTTAGTATTGCCATCATTGGCAGTTCTGTAGCATTATTTCATTGGTTCCTTAATTAGTGTTGCGATCATTGGCGGTGCTGTAGAGTTATTTCATTGGTTCCTTAGTGTTGCGATCATTGGTGGTTCTGTAACATTATTTCATGTGTTCCTCAGTGTTGACATCATTGGCGGTTCTGTAACGTTATTTCATTTGTTCCTCAGTGTTGACATCATTGGCAGTTCTGTAGCATTATTTCATTGGTTCCTTAATTAGTGTTGACATCATTGGCGGTTCTGTAACGTTGGTTTCATGGGTTCCTCAGTGTTGACATCATTGGCGGTTCTGTAGCGTTATTTCATTGGTTCCTTAATTAGTGTTGCAATCATTGGCGGTTCTGTAACGTTCTTTCATGTGTTCCTTAGTGTTGACATCATTGGAGGGTCTGTAGCATTATTTCATTGGTTCCTTAATTAGTGTTGCGATCATTGGTGGTTCTGTAACATTATTTCATGTGTTCCTCAGTGTTGACATCATTGGTGGTTCTGTAACGTGATTTCATTTGTTCCTCAGTGTTGACATCATTGGCAGTTCTGTAGCATTATTTCATTGGTTCCTTAATTAGTGTTGGGATCATTGGCGGTTCTGTAACGTTATTTCATTTGTTCCTCAGTGTTGACATCATTGGCAGTTCGGTAGCATTATTTCATTGGTTCCTTAATTAGTGTTGGGATCATTGGCGGTTCTGTAACGTTATTTCAGTTGTTCCTCAGTGTTGACATCATTGGCAGTTCGGTAGCATTATTTCATTGGTTCCTTAATTAGTGTTGACATCATTGGCGGTTCTGTAGCGTTATTTCATTGGTTCCTTAATTAGTGTTGACATCATTGGCGGTTCTGTAACGTTGGTTTCATGTGTTCCTCAGTGTTGACATCATTGGCGGTTCTGTAGCGTTGGTTTCATTGGTTTCATTGAGTTGCTATTGTTACTGCTTTTACAAGAACTGAAGTTTCCCTTTTTTATCGTATTATTTTGAATGGATTTAAATTTCACAACTGCGCTATTTGCACTTGTTCTTAATGTCATATTTGCTATCAATATTTCATTTTTTTTGTTAATTAGCTTATTAATTGTATGGATAGAAGTTGTAGGCCTATTATGTGTTTTCTTGTGTCTGTAGAAAACATTTTATTTTCTATAGATTTAAATTTCGCAACTGCACTATTCGCACTTGTTAGTAATGTCATATTTTCTGTCAGTATTTCGTTTTTCTGTAATTAGCTTATTAATGAGATGGAGAGAAGTTGTAGGCCTATTATGTGTTCGCTCGTGTCTGTAGAAAACAGCTAGGAATTTTCAATTTCTTTTGAAGAATGTTAATCAAATTGTGTCTGCACATGTTCAAACAGAATGGCTGAAAAAAACACTTTTGGTGTTGTGAAATACCACCAAGGTCTTTGAACGGGGGCTATGCTTGTATAAATATGGAAATATGCTTAAAGGAATTTTATAGTTACTTTTTGTAGTTGTGACCTATTTTTTTGTTTTATTCCTTTTTAACAAGATTTCATATTTACCATTTAGTGAATATATCATTTTGGCAGATTAATCTCTTGAAATTCATGAAGCTTTGATATATTTATGTCCTGAGGCTTGACAACTTATCGACTTGTGATGGTATGTTTATTGTCACTCACTGCCAGAGAGGACATTTGGTTACAGAAAGGCTTTAAAATTTCAATAAATTATGAATAATACATTACTGAAATGAAATACATGTTTTAAAACTTTTTCTGAATGATATATTGATAAAGCACTGACTATTCAGGAGATACAGTAGGTTGTATATGCTGTAATAGTTATTCTGTGAAATACAGCAGGTGTTATGCTGTAATGATTATTCTGTGAAATACAGTAGGTTTTTGTTAAAGTAGATTTTTATTCTGTAATAGGTATTCATTGTGATACAGTAGTTTTTTTTTATACTGTAATAGCTTGTGAGATGCAGTAGGTTTTATAATGTAATGACTTTTCTGTGAAATACAATAGATTTATATAGCAATTGAACTTGTACGAAAAAATAGGTCTTGCTGCAAATACGATTAGCCCCAGGGAATATTGGTGGGGGAGGCTGGGTTGACTTCCTCTTCGTGGTACCTGCTTTGTTCATTGATTGATGAACATTCTTGTTACCAGTAATCTCACCTCCCTGATTCCAAAAGGATCGTACAAAATACCGGGGGATATATCAATTATGTAAAACACCATTGTGTTCTGCCTTGGTAATTCGGTGTATCTTCTATTTAGAAAAGTAGAGGATTTAAATTTGTTTAAGTATTAAACAAAACTCATTTCTTTGATGGCTTCTAAGGGGCAGGACACTATTGATCATATAAGGCAATACTAAATGTCAAAGAGGAAGCATCAGATCAGGAAGAATTGATGAATCAAACTTGCTGCCACTTAACTAGGGAATAGCAAGGTGTGGTCCTCTTTAACCTTTTACTCATACTAATGGTATACCTAAAAACATCACCACAAACACAGTTGACCCTAGAACTCATTCACCCCTGAAATCTCATAATGAACTATTCCAACATTTGAATTGGAAGAGTTCAAATGTGTTTTCAGGGGTGAATGAGTTAAGATATCAATCTAGCAAGGTAAAATCATTTGGTTGAAAGCCAAATACAGAAGAAAAATCCCATCATTGGAAAAGTCCTTAGAGAAAGGCACAGACATATGTAGGCTCCAACCAAGGCTGAAGTTTGTTGTTTCAAGATCTAGCTGGGTTTTCATTGTCGTTTCTATTTATCAGTGTTGGCTTTTGCGTTGCATTGGTCACTTGTCTGAAGGACTGTGTTGTATTGGTCACTTGTCTGAAGGACTGTGTTGTAGTGGTCACTTGTCTAAAGGACTGTGTTGTATTGGTCACTTGTCTGAAGGACTGTGTTGTAGTGGTCACTTGTCTGAAGGACTGTGTTGTATTGGTCACTTGTCTGAAGGACTGTGTTGTATTGGTCACTTGTCTGAAGGACTGTGTTGTAGTGGTCACTTGTCTGAAGGACTGTGTTGTATTGGTCACTTGTCTGAAGGACTGTGTTGTATTGGTCACTTGTCTGAAGGACTGTGTTGTAGTGGTCACTTGTCTGAAGGACTGTGTTGTATTGGTCACTTGTCTGAAGGACTGTGTTGTATTGGTCACTTGTCTGAAGGACTGTGTTGTAGTGGTCACTTGTCTGAAGGACTGTGTTGTATTGGTCACTTGTCTGAAGGACTGTGTTGTATTGGTCACTTGTCTGAAGGACTGTGTTGTAGTGGTCACTTGTCTGAAGGACTGTGTTGTATTGGTCACTTGTCTGAAGGACTGTGTTGTATTGGTCACTTGTCTGAAGGACTGTGTTGTAGTGGTCACTTGTCTGAAGGACTGTGTTGTATTGGTCACTTGTCTAAAGGACTGTGTTGTAGTGGTCACTTGTCTGAAGGACTGTGTTGTATTGGTCACTTGTCTAAAGGACTGTGTTGTATTGGTCACTTTTCTAAAGGACTGTGTTGTATTGGTCACTTGTCTGAAGGACTGTGTTGTATTGGTCACTTTTCTAAAGGACTGTGTTGTAGTGGTCACTTGTCTGAAGGACTGTGTTGTATCGATCACTTTTCTAAAGGACAGTGTTATATGGGTCACTGGGTATATTGACCACCTGCCTTGAGGTTTTATCGATCACCTATCTGATTTGAAACATTTGTCACTTGTGTTCATGTTGAACCATGTGTTATTTTTGTGACTTGTTTCACCAGAGGAAACAGTAATGTCCATTGACTATAGCGTGCTCTCGTCTTCAGGAAATGTTGCCTGTTTTATCAGCGATTAATTCCCCGTTTGAATTTAATCTTTTTCCTCACACTGACTCCTGAAAAGTCTATTGTCTCCTATAAGGGTTACTGTTTTTATGGATTTCTTGTTTAAAGGTCTACATGTTTGAAGTATTTGTAAATTGTCTACAGAATGTTACTGTCGCTTGTTAAGGATTGGTAGCTTGTCATGAAAAGGTCATTGTTTTATTGGACAAAATGTTAATAGAGAATTTGATGTGGCCATTAAATGTATAGATTGTGCGTACAGCATGCCCCGTAGGACTCGCCAGTATATACCAAACTAGATGTACGCCCCATGTCTTTACCCTTGCAATATGACGGTCCGTAGACTTCAATTTCTCTGCCAACATCACAAGTCTGTCGGCATGACATTTCTAATTGTCATATTTGCCACACTATACAGCAGGTTGGAGCTATGGGACTGAACAGCAGGGCTTACATTTCAGCTTTTGCAGGGTTCTGTTTCCTCCGATTTGCCGTGGCTTATGGGTTTTGATGGTGTTCCAATTAGTTTGATCTTGAAACAAGTTAACCCTTGTAATATAGGCATACTTTATTAATAAAGTATGAGGTCTTGTTACTTTACCTATTGAATGAGATCCTAACTCAATATTGCCTGATACTATACTGCTCTTTGATGGTCCTGATACTATACTGCTCTTTGACTGTCCTGATATTATTCTGCTCTTTGACGGTCCTGATACTATACTGTCCTTTGACGGTCCTGATACTATACTGTCCTTTGACGGTCCTGATACTATACTGTCCTTTGAAGGTCCTGATACTATACTGTCCTTTGAAGGTCCTGATACTATACTGTCCTTTGAAGGTCCTGATACTATACTGTCCTTTGAAGGTCCTGATACTATACTGTCCTTTGAAGGTCCTGATACTATACTGTCCTTTGAAGGTCCTGATACTATACTGTCCTTTGAAGGTCCTGATACTATACTGTCCTTTGAAGGTCCTGATACTATACTGTCCTTTGAAGGTCCTGATACTATACTGTCCTTTGAAGGTCCTGATACTATACTGTCCTTTGAAGGTCCTGATACTATACTGTCCTTTGAAGGTCCTGATACTATACTGTCCTTTGAAGGTCCTGATACTATACTGTCCTTTGAAGGTCCTGATACTATACTGTCCTTTGAAGGTCCTGATACTATACTGTCCTTTGATGGTCCTGATACTATACTGTCCTTTGAAGGTCCTGATACTATACTGTCCTTTGAAGGTCCTGATACTATACTGTCCTTTGATGGTCCTGATACTATATTGCTCTTTGATGGTCCTGATACTATACTGTCCTTTGACGGTCCTGATACTATATTGCTCTTTGACGGGCCTGATACTATACTGCTCTTTGATGGTCCTGATACTATACTGTCCTTTGAAGGTCCTGATACTATACTGTCCTTTGAAGGTCCTGATACTATACTGCCCTTTGAAGGTCCTGATACTATACTGTCCTTTGACGGTCCTGATACTATACTGCCCTTTGATGGTCCTGATACTATACTGTCCTTTGAAGGTCCTGATACTATACTGTCCTTTGACGGTCCTGATACTATACTGTCCTTTGATGGTCCTGATACTATACTGTCCTTTGAAGGTCCTGATACTATACTGTCCTTTGAAGGTCCTGATACTATACTGTCCTTTGATGGTCCTGATATTATTCTGCTCTTTGATGGTCCTGATACTATACTGCTCTTTGATGGTCCTGATACTATACTGTCCTTTGACGGTCCTGATACTGTACTGTCCTTTGACGGTCCTGATACTAAACTGTCCTTTGAAGGTCCTGATACTATACTGTCCATTGACGGTCCTGATACTATACTGCCCTTTGACGGTCCTGATACTATACTGCCCTTTGAAGGTCCTGATACTATACTGTCCTTTGACGGTCCTGATACTATATTGCTCTTAAACGGTCCTGATACTATATTGCTCTTTGACGGGCCTGATACTATACTGCTCTTTGATGGTCCTGATACTATACTGCTCTTTGAGGGGCCTGATACTATACTGCCCTTTGACGGTCCTGATACTATACTGTCCTTTGACGGTCCTGATACTATACTGCTCTTTGAGGGGCCTGATACTATACTGCCCTTTGACGGTCCTGATACTATACTGTCCTTTGATGGTCCTGATACTATACTGCTCTTTGACGGTCTTATTAACAAAGTCAGATCCCAAACAATTCATAATACTGCCCAAAACAATAGCATACAAGAGCCTTACCTATCCTTGCTCTTTGTTGTAAGGCAGTTAGTTACAGTGTATTATTGTTTTAGAACTAAGGTATGTCCTGGATATGTTCACTGCTTTTGTTGTTTTCGCTGTTACAAGTCAGTATAGAGGATTGCTTCAGTGTATTGGGTGTATTGTAACAAGGTATTTCTGATGTATAAGTGGATAGATTCATTGTATTGAGTGTATTATTTCTTCTGTTTGTCACCCAAGTAAAATACTAGTCGCTTCCTACAGACTCGGCTAGGGAGAATTTCTCTATAGCTCATTCGGAAGAGGGTAAAACTAGTAAACCAGAGGTCCCGGGTTCGATTCCTAGTAGAGGCAGAGGACAGATTCATTGTTACAAGTTATCACTGCTTTATATACAGGTAAACCTACTCAAGAGACCACCTCTATAGAGAGACCACCTGTGGTAAAAGACCACCTGTGTTAAAAGACCACCTGTGGTAAAAGACCACATTTGTAATCCTTGTTGCAGTTTGTTCATGTTAGCTGGACCTATATTAAGAGACCCCATGCATTAGGAGACCGTGTTATGAGGCTTCCGGAGATGGTCTCTGAGTACATCTTTGTCTGTGTGTCGATGATAGCTTCAGCCTGGTATCACCTGATGATAGCTTCAGCCTGGTATCACACGATAATAACTTCAGCCTTGTATCACCTGATGATAGCTTCAGCCTGGTATCACCTGATGATAGCCTCAGCCTGGTATCACCTGATGATAGCTTCAGCCTGGTATCACACGATAATAACTTCAGCCTTGTATCACCTGATGATAGCTTCAGCCTGGTATCACATGATGATAGCTTCAGCCTGGTATCACCTGATGATAGCTTTAGCCTGGTATCACCTGATGATAGCTTCAGCCTGGTATCACATGATGATAACTTCAGCCTGGTATCACCTGATGATAGCTTCAGCCTGGTATCACCTGAGGATAGCTTCAGCCTGTTAACACCTGATGATAGCTTCAGCCTGGTATCACCTGATGATAGCTTTAGCCAGCTGGTATCACCTGAGGATAGCTTCAGCCTGGTATCACCTGATGATAGCTTCAGCCTGGTATCACCTGATGATAGCTTCAGCCTGGTATCACCTGA
>NW_018406268.1:315896-387577 GCF_002113885.1 Mizuhopecten yessoensis | reverse complement strand
TTAGGAGACAGCTATACACTAGTTGTAGTTAGGAGACAGCTTTACACTTGTTGTAGTTAGGAGACGGCTATACACTTGTTGTAGTTAGGAGACGGCTATACACTAGTTGTAGTTAGGAGACGGCTATACACTTGTTGTAGTTAGGAGACGGCTAAACACTAGTTGTAGTTAGGAGACGGCTATACACTAGTTGTATTTAGGAGACGGTTAAACATTAGTTGTATTTAGGAGACAGCTTTACACTTGTTGTAGTTAGGAGACAGCTTTACACTAGTTGTAGTAAGGAGATGGCTATACACTTGTTGTAGTTAGGAGACAGCTATACACTAGTTGTAGTTAGGAGACAGCTTTACATGTGTTGTAGTTAGGAGACAGCTATACACTTGTTGTATTTAGGAGACAGCTATACACTATTTGTAGTTAGGAGACGGCTATACACCAGTTGTATTTAGGAGAAAGCTTTACACTTGTTGTATTTAGGAAACAGCTTTACATGTGTTGTTGTTAGGAGACAGCTATCCACTGGTTGTATTTAGGAGAAAGCTTTACACTTGTTGTAGTTTGGGGACAGCTATACACTAGTGGTAGTTAGGAGACAGATTTACTCTAGTTGTATTTAGGCTTTACACTTGTTGTATTTAGGAGATAGCTATACACTAGTTGTATTTAGGAGACAGCTTTACACTTGTTGTATTTAGGAGACGGCTATACACTAGTTGTATTTAGGAGACGGCTATACACTTGTTGTATTTAGGAGACAGCTTTACACTAGTTGTAGTTAGGAGACAGCTTTACACTAGTTGTATTTAGGAGACAGCTATACACTTGTTGTAGTTAGGAGACAGCTATACACTCTTTGTATTTAGGAGACGGTTAAACACTTGTTTTAGTTAGGAGACAGTTAAACACTTGTTCTAGTTAGGAGACAGTTATACAGCTATACACTTGTTGTATTTAGGAGACGGTTAAACACTTGTTTTAGTTAGGAGACAGTTAAACACTTGTTTTAGTTAAGAGACAGTTATACAGCTATACACTTGTTGTAGTTAGGAGACAGTTATACCCTAGTTGTAGTTAGGAGACAGTTATACAGCTATACACTTGCTGTAGTTAGGAGACAGTTATACAGCTATACACTTGTTGTAGTTAGGAGACAGTTATACAGGTATACACTTGTTGTAGTTAGGAGACAGTTATACAATTGTTGTAGTTAGGAGACAGTTATACAGCTTTACACTTGTTGTAGTTAGGAGACAGTTAAACACTTGTTGTAGTTAGGAAACAGTTATACAGCTATACAATTGTTGTAGTTAGGAGACAGTTAAACACTTGTTCTAGTTAGGAGACAGTTATACAGCTATACAGCTATACACTTGTTGTAGTTAGGAGACGGATATACACTTGTTGTATTTAGGAGACAGCTTTACACTTGTTGTAGTTAGGAGACAGCTTTACACTTGTTGTAGTTAGGAGTTAGTTATACACTAGTTGTATTTAGGAAACAGCTTTACACTTGTTGTAGTTAGGAGACGGCTATACACTAGTTGTAGTTAGGAGACAGCTTTACACTTGTTGTAGTTAGGAGACAGCTATACACTAGTTGTATTTAGGAGACAGCTATACACTAGTTGTAGTTAGGAGACAGCTATACACTTGTTGTAGTTAGGAGACAGCTTTACACTTGTTGTAGTTAGGAGACGGCTATACACTTGTTGTAGTTAGACTTTTACTTAGTGTATACACTAGTCCTGGTTAGTTTTATCTTTTCTCTAGAATTTCATCACATTTATCACATTTCCTTTGCTGTTGTTTTATGACTGTCCCTCGCCTGGTGAACCAGGTCCCTTGATAGCTGTGTCCAGGTTAGCACTGACTAGGATACTGACGACTCTGCCATAAACTCCTTGTGTTATTTGATAACGCCTAGGAGAGCGGGTCCCTCGGAGGCTATTCACCTCAGACACTTTGAGAAACTGACAAATGGAAGCACTTTTTCAGCTAACTAATTGATTATCTATTGCAATTACAGCGAATTTCCTCGACCAAATATCACTCTGTTGGAGCTCCCGAGGATCTTGAGACATTTATTGTAAAACGGTTTAGAAACATTTCAAAATTGATATTGTAATATCATTACATCAAAGTTTTTAAGGCCAATGAGCTTAAAATTTTTCTAAAATTATGGCTGCTAGTTTTTGAAGGTGTACTTCTTTTGTTATTTGAGAATTTAATCGTAAGTTTTAATTGGATTTTGATTGTGAGAATTTACTATATCTTAAATGTTTTAAAATAAATGCCTCATATATGACAGTGATATATGCTAGTGTGTTGTAGTATGTAAAATTCAAACAAATCAACAATACTTTTGTTTCTGTTTGTTGTAAGCTAATTTCTAGCATAAATGACAGTTACTAGACAAATTAGAATAGTGGATTGTTTTTCCATGGGCAAACAGGCCAAACTATTAACAATTATTGGCCAAGAATGTTTCATCATTTTCACAATTTTGCTGTACCTTGTTTTGACACTACCGTTTTAATACCACAGGGTTTGTAAGCCAATGATATTTTGTGTGGATTTTGTTGTCCTATCAAAACCATTGAGTGATATTTGTTTAGGGTTCCTGGGAGTTGTCAGTTGTATGAGTGTTGTAAGGCGAAAGGTTGAAATGTATGTTATCTACTGGGTGATCATAAGCTAAAGGTCTTAACTCAGCTAGAATGTTTATCCAGATGGGTTTATCTTGCAACTTTGTCAGTCAAGGGACTCAATTTTTTGTGTCTATAGTGAAACCTTGTTAGTCTGGACACTTTGGTTTGTGTGTATAGACTGGAACCTTGTTAGTCTGGACACTTTGGTTTTTGTATAGTGGAACATTGTTAGTCTGGACACTTTGGTTTTTGTATAGTGGAACATTGTTAGTCTGGACACTTTGGTTTTTGTATAGTGGAACCTTGTTAGTCTGGATACTTTGGTTTCTGTGTAAAGTAGAACCTTGTTAGTCTGGATACTTTGGTTTGTGTGTATAGTAGAACCTTGTTAGTCTGGATACTTTGGTGTGTGTATTAAGTGGTCCTTGCTATCTATAACAAACACCAGCTGGAGCAGAAACCCCCCCCAAAAAATCCTCTATAGTAATAGCTTCGATCCAGAAATATTTAATTGTCAACCGCACTGAACTAGTTATTGCAGAATAAATGCCAAACCTTGGGATTTATTTGCAAAATGCTTTGCAGAAGCTCTTCCTCATAGATTTACAGTTCTGTTCTGCAAGTAAAGACTTGAGTACCTAAAAAAGAGCAAAGATCAGCAAAATATTACAGCATATTCTTTATGATTATAAGCTCCAGAAGTGTTGATACACTCTCCTATATTTCAGAAGTGTTTAAATAGACGAGACTAAATATGTAAGGTAAGCTATGACTAACAATGGCACTCCAGTAAATAAGCTTCAACTATACTCTTTATGATGAGCCGTCTCGGTAAATAAGGGATAAATTACAGCTCTTTTGCCATCAAGGAAGGATTATCGGGAGAACAACGACAGTTACCCAGGAAACATTCTCCAATAATTTAAGATAAAATGCATTAATAGATCATACAAGGAGACCCATTTAAGCACTAAAATATTATCATAATGTGTAAGTTGCTAACAAGTCGGTCCAAACGCGATGATTGCAGACGTGTCGTAACCAGTCCTTCACTCGTGAAAACACTCTAGCCAAGTCTCAGTGTCTCTTCTAAAGTCAACAGTTTAAAGCAACTTTATGTAAATTCAGAGAATTCCAGGTGAATATTACAGTTAAGGAAAAATGGAATTGTAAGCGTTTCCATGAAAGATATGCCTAGCCTGTTTTCCTATATTGGAACGTTAATATATTTCTGACTCGTTAACTACCATATTGAAATCTGTCGTTGAACGCTTTCAGCCTTTTTAGGTCACTTAACAGTCTTGTTTGCACGCATGAGCATTCAAAATTGAACATTCTTAAACTCATTCACCCCTGAAATTTCATAATGAACTATTCCAACCTTTAAATAAGAAGAGTTCAAATGTGTCTTCAGGGGTGAATGCGTTCAGAAGCATTCTTTCATACAAGTATTGATCCTTGATCACTGAGTTTGTAAATACTAAGCTGAATATATTTTGCAACTATGGCATTTGTTTGTTTGCTGACGGAGACTGACCATGTATTGCAATCGGGCCCTGGTCAGCTAGCACAAACAGTGGACACAAATTGTCCAAACAGCTGTCGCAGCAAAGTGATGAAGTCAGTCACAAAAGGAATGGTCAGATAATTGCTTCATCACCGAGGCATTGCCTTGTCTTCCGCTGAAATGGCAATTTCTCGTATTGTTCTCCAACAAAACATGATAATTGGATGAGGTGTGGTGTGTTTGTGACAGCAATGTGTGTAAATGGCTTGACATCCTAACCGACACACACATGACATTGGATGAGGTGTGGTGTGTTTGTGACAGCAATGTGTGTAAATGGCTTGACATCCTAACCGACACACACATGACATTGGATGAGGTGTGGTGTGTTTGTGACAGTGTGTGAAGGGCTTGACAACCTAACCGACACACACATCACATTGCCTTAACCACAGTATTTCGAAAATAGTTATGAAAAATAAAGTTTGATACGTTAGCTATATTTTTCATTTTTCTTAATATTCTGATGATGAAAATTATCTGATTACTGTGTCACCCTGGTAAAACAAGCCACTCCCTACCCACTTGGCTAGGAAGAATTTCTCTAAGCTCATTCGGTAGAGCGTAAGACTGTAGCAATGTTAACCCAGAGGTCCCAGGTTTGACTCCTAGTGGAGGCATTTTTGAATAATATTTTCTAAATACGTATAAAATATATTAAGATATGGATATAGAGGCAGAGTGTCTGCCTGCATCCATTATTTATCCTACTGTATCCAATTGTATCCTATTGAAAGACTGATAATCCAGAGGTCCCGGGTTCGACTCTTGGCGAAGGCATTGAAAAATAATGACCTCTCTGTTACGATTTCAACAGAATATAGTGCAACTTTGTTGGTGACAGTTTTCTGTTTTAACTTTGTTGAGATTTTGACAGGTTTATGTACAAAGTTAGAAAAAATTAGTTTTAATGAGTATTTTATATGAAAATCTAATTTAATTAAATTTTATCGTAATGCTGAAGTTGACCATTTGGACGCCAACGCATTTTTGTCCTAATTATCGGATACACAACGGGGATATTATCTCTCCGTCTCGTAGACCTCAATGACTGTGGCAGTTGTATGGTATAGTAATAATCTGATAATCCGTAAATGGAACCAACATCGGAGTATACACTGAACTCTATTTACAGTAGTGATATCGTAATAGCTCAATAATGATAAACATGGCTATATGTTTGTGGTTTGTTAATTTGCATGGGCTGGGTGTGATTTACGCTGATGTACAAGGGGATGTTGTGAGTAATTGGAAGGACAGACACCATTTTCTGTGCCGATAGGACACCGTTGTCCATTTACTTATACGGAATTCCAAGAACAAAAGCCTAATGTGTTGCTATACAGCAGCACCATACACTGGGGCTACGGGAGAGCCTGTCACGGGGAGAGCTTTGCAGCGGATTCAATTACCGAATGGAAACTGCCTAATAGTCCAATTGGGTGGGGGAATGATGTGGAATGTATGCTAGCCTATGACACGTTCTGTCTGTGATTGACTTACATGGGTATCTGTGGCATCAGATGTCTATGTAAAGAGCTGGGTGAAGGATGTCTTATACCTCATTGGTCGCATAGGTCTCCTCCGATAAATCCCGTTTACTTTTCCACTGTAAATAAATTTCACCCACGATTCACGTGCTTGTAATGGAGGAAAAATGGCAACTTTAGAAAAAGAAAAGCCCTATAATTTTTCAATAAAATGTGACTTCGAAGCGTATTAATGGAGATCAGATTTTTTTCGCTCTGTCACTGGCCTGTGCACTGACACGTATAAAGTAACATACCTAACCAGATTGTGGCGTCGTCCTTGTAAAGGGTCCTTCAGGGTACGCTGATATATTGGAGTGTCAGACACAGCGCCCAAGTGTATTTGTAAGATTTGTTAATGGGAAATCTTCCCAGGTGCCCCCAAAAACAATTATGGCAAGGAAGATTAATGTTGGCAGTGTAATAAATTGTTTTTCATCGGTACAATTATAATTATCTGCATGTGAGAACCGATTTTCCAGGGTGACTATTTCCTCTTCCTTATATATATGCCCGTGTACTTGTAAGTCCCCGTTCTTAGGAAGGTTAGTGACATAATTGTACCCTATTTCTGTGGTGTCTTTCGTGGAGTCGCTTACCCTTATGCCCTTAACATGTATCTAACATTTCCTGGGAGAAGGTATTATCTAGCAGATTTAGCTCAAGGAATTTTTAACAGACATCTTAATAAATGCTTTCTGGTTAAAATCATAAAGATATTTTTTTCTCCTTCATTAGACAGAGATATCTACACTGCCGGTCAAGGAAAAATATTTCTATCAGACTCTAGAGTTAACAAGGGGGAATCCTCCCCTGTCATAACAATTGTATAACGTTACGTCAATAATGCAATGATGTCACATCGACAATAAAGCAGCTCATGGAAAATAACTATGATCTGCTGGAAATGAGGAAATCAAAGCCTACATTTCATGAAATTACCACTTGTATTTGATGTAGGAGAAAAAATAATAATTACCAACATAAGGATTAAATACCGAAAGATCTTAGCCCTCGTGGTAAGATAATCATAAAGGTCTGGCCCTCGGTACAGCCTCCTGGTAAGATAAACATAAAGGTCTGGCCCTCGGTACAGCCTCGTGGTAAGATAATCATAAAGTTCTGGCCCTCGGTACAGCCTCCTGGTAAGATAATCATAACGGTCTGGCCCTCGGTACAGCCTCCTGGTAAGATAATCATAACGGTCTGGCCCTCGGTACAGCCTCCTGGTAAGATAATCATAAAGGTCTGGCCCTCGGTGCAGCCTCGTGGTAAGATAATCATAACGGTCTGGCCCTCGGTACAGCCTCGTGGTAAGATAATCATAAAAGTCTTGCCCTCGGTACAGCCTCCTGGTAAGATAATCATAAAGGTCTGGCCCTCGGTACAGCCTCAGGCTAGCTATAGAAGACTATTGCCCCCTGGGTTGAGATTTTCTCTTTGACCCCCAAGGTGGAAAAAGATATATTAAAATAATTTTACTTTTGGTGTTTTTAATATTCTAATAGATTGATCAATATCAGTGAAGTAAGTGTAACTGGAAGGGTTCTAGGAATTGAAGAGGTTTTAACGTGTTCTTTTTGCACTGAAGGTAACAAGAACTTCCTTTCTGTGACGATAGTTGTTTTCTCCAGCGAAAAACAAATGTTGATACAGTCATTTAAACAAAAGCTGGGTATTTTTCCAGCAAACATCTAAAATATCAACCAAGATAAAATGTCTTAACTCCTCACTGGGGTATAGAGTCACACTTTCCACTGGTTGTTGTGCCATCGTGGCAGAGATATAGAAGAAGTATTAATGTCATATACATTCACAATCTTGTACTAAAACTTCGGTAGTACCGGACACACCTATTCCTGAGGGAGCCATATATTCTAGGACCATGTGCACTCAAGTGTACGTATATATTTCCTTATTGGACATTAAAGGGTTCAGGAATACCTTTATGCATCTGGCATTGTATTGTATACACACTCTGGTATTAGGGCACTAACGTGTCATGACAGAGACTAGTACTGGTAGACAATTACGGAAGGTGCATTGCAAAGGTCACTTCAGCCACGGTTGATAATCCTGTAAACATTACAGAAGTACAGCCAAGCATTCAGAGACCATTTTCAGGAAAAAATAAATAAAAATACAATGAAAATTTTTAAAATGTATCTCTTGGTACAGAAAGGTGGTCTCTTTGGCATGGTTGATATACAGAACTCCCTAAACTCATTTTACTCATTGTATGTCAAGATAATCAGTACAGTCCTTTTTTATCAATAATATTGATCAACAAAACCAGATCTTTCCTCACCTTTATTCACTAAGAAGAAGCATCAAGATATAGTCTGGTTTCTATAGGAAATTACTGACGATATGAATATGCTAACCATCAAGGAGGACAGATCAGTATATTGGTGTCCAACTTTCTCCATAACGTATTGTCTGTCTGTGATGAGGGGGCCCTATAGTAATCAGTGTCCATTAATTGTCCATGTGAGTTGGTCCATCCACACTTTGGTTTCCAGAGATTATTTCAGAATCCAAATTACTTATCTTTTGGAAATTTGATTTGGGAATACACTGTGATAAGTAGATGTGCAAAAGTGATTTAAAAACATTTCTAAGGTCAAGGTCACTGTTACCAAAAATAGCCCATAAAAAATACTGTCCTTATCTTTGAATCCAAATGATAAACGTTTTTGAAATTTGACACAGTGATACACCGTGATAACTGTGATATTTTGATGTGCAATAGAGGTTCAATATGTTTCCAGGCAAAGGACGAAGGTCAAGGTAACTATATATTACTAAAAACAGATAATGGAGGGTAAGATAAGGCATATGGCAAGGCCCTTGCTAACCTGTCGGTGTTCCATATACTCCTAGTTTTACAGTACTTACATTGTTTACAGTGTATATCTGTCCATCTGTACTCCATTGTTCACCCTTCCAGATAGGATATATATCTTAACCCTTTCACCACTGTCGACCATAATGGACTCATCCCGATTAATGCATGGAAGAGTTTACTAAAGTTTCATAGGGGTGAAACGGTTAATGAATTTGAAACAATAAAATGCTCTAAATGTGTTATATATGGGATCTTACATGAGTTTCATAAATTTCATATGAAATGAAAACGAGTATAAGATCCTTTTTATCACATAATCAAGATTTGTGGCATTTATTCGTGTGAATCGACGATTTTAATGCAACCTTGAAATGTAAAAAGCCGCCATTTTAACTCCAGTGCGTAAGTCTGTGACGTCATGTACTTGTCCTAGGCGTGACGTCACAATTGAAACTTACAACCAATCACAGGGCTGATAGGTCATATAACATGGGTTAATATGCAAATAAATATGACATGGGTATATTCACTGGATAACACAGTACATTATGTGATAAATAAATGTAAGCAATAACATAAAAAAATGAGTGTGATTGATGAATGTTATGCTGAGATCTGTGGGCTCTGCAAGACTTTATTAGTGTCTTGTTGAAGCCAGGACAGAAATTGGTTCATACAAATTCAATAATTTGAAGCATTTATTAACCTGTGTGTTTAAGTCTATAACAAAACGTGAAAAACAAATTCATTTGAAAATATTGAAAAAATACAATCTCACTGAAAGAGATTGTAATGGAACATGTTTTAAATATAAAGTTATATATTAGATTATGTTATTTCATGTATCAATATAACAATTTCTTGATTTCTGTGTTTACAGCATGTGATATGAACGTCCATAAAAGATGTGACAAGAATGTGCCACAGCTGTGTGGTATGGACCACACGGAGAGGAGAGGTCGGATTTACATCAAGGTCAACATGGAAGGCCAGAAGATGGTGATTATGGGTATGTAGTCTATTGTCATCAAGCAAACAGTTGCCATAGTTAGGTTTCACTTGAACATTTGGGGACCAGAATCAGTTTACTTTATGACTGTAAGAAGTGTCTTATGTTGGATACTATACAGAATCAGGGGGTTTCCTTTCTGCTGTCCTAATGGTGACAAATTAGACAGACACACATGGGTACCTTGTCTACTGTCAGAGTAAGAGTTGTCATGGTTACATAGTGTACTGTCTTAGTAACAGTTGGCATAGTTATGTAGCCTATCATATGAACAGTTGTTATGGTTACATAGCCTACTGTCATAGAAACAGTTGTCATGGTTATATAGCCTACTGGCATAGCAACAGTTGTCAAGGTCATGTAGCCAGCTGTCTTAGTTACATTTGTCATTGTTACATAGCCTATTGTCTTAGTGACAGTTGTCATGGTTACATAACATACTGTGACATTAATAATTGTCATGGTTACGTAGCGTACTGTCATATGAACAGTTGTCATGGTTATGTAGCTAACTGTCTAAGTAACAGTTGTCATGGTTACACAACATACTGTCGTAGTAATAGTTATCATGGTTACACAACATCCTGTCGTAGTAATAGTTATCATGGTTACACAACATGCTGTCGTAGTAATAGTGGTCATGGTTACATAGCTTATTGTATTAGTAACAGTTGTTATTGTTATGTATCAAACTGTCTTAGTTACAGGTGTCATGGTTATATAGCCTACTGTCATAGAAACAGTCGTCATGGTAATATAGCCTACTGTCATTGTAACAGTTGTAATGGTAACAAAGCTTAATGTCATAGCAACAGTGGTCATGGGAAAAAAGCTTACTGTCATCGCAACAGTTGTCATGGGTACATAGCTTACTGTCATAGCAACGGTTGTCATGGTAACATAGCTTACTGTCATAGAAACAGTTGTCATCGTAACTAAGCTTACTGGCATAGCCACAGTTGTCATGGTAACAAAGCTTACTGTCAGAGCAACAGTTCTCATGGTAAAAAAGCTTACTGTCATACCAACAGTTGTCATGGGAAAAAAGCTTACTGTCATAGCAACAGTTGTCATGGTAACAAAGCTTACTGTCATAGTAACAGTTGTGATTTTCAATGTTTTGCCTCTATAAACTGTCATGGTCGGTATAATTTTCTCCTCCTGAAAGCGATAAAATAAACTTTCCATATTAATTGACATTGTCAGCACTATTTGTGATGGTCACAGAGTCAATATCTTTCTATACAATATCTTATTTCTGACATTATGTACTTTATCATAAAAGATATATGGTCAGTATACTCTGACAGTTTACTTCACTATAATGCCAAACCTATATTATCTGTCATTGTTATAATGAAATGGTCAATTCCTATGTTTCTATAATTTTGATAATGATATATTAACAAATTGGTGACCAATAAACACTGGTTGTTTATTAGTATAAACCATTAGTTATTGGAAAAGTCTGTCAGCCTGTTTACGTTTTTGTCCAAGTAGGACTTCCTTGCTACTGGAAATCCTCGACAAATCCCTGTACACAGGCTAAGTTGACATGCACAATATTAGCCCATTAAAATATTATCTATCATGGTACTGATGCTGCGTAGGAAACCTGGCATGTTGATTGCTATGTATAGATAGATAGAATTGGCATTCTGTGACAACTTGGCAAGAAATAAAAAACTACCAGGGCATATTACTGTTTTGAAATCAATAACGTGTAGAAAGACGAGAAACAGTTACAAAGAGCTAGGAAATTGCTATGTGGAAGTGAAATGAAAATATGTTCTGTGTTGAAAGTATAGGCGATTGAAAAGTGTCCGCTCCGTGAATCACTCGTCGTAACTGCGGGGATCGAGGTCTTATGAAATTGGACCTTACTCTTTCTAGTAATGGCTTCAGAATGAAATTTGTAGATGAGGTCTATTCATGGAGTTTTTTTTTATTTGATTGGTATATTGATTTGCTAGGATAATTTAATTAAACGAGTCGATCAATAACAACAGTGCGTTTAGTTTATATGTTAATAATTCAAGTTCTCTGTGGGCTGATTACTTACCTGCGACTCGGTCACACTCTTCTTGTTTCACTAGAAATTACTCCAAATTGATGACAAAATGGTTCGCAGATTTCCAAGAAAAATTACAGATCACTGAAGCGTTACAGTGACATTAAATACGATACATTATATAGCATTTACTTCAGGCAATGTTATATTTGGTAGCCATTTTCAAATGCTGTTAGCACTGACTTTAAGGACCCCTAAAACTATAACTGCATTTTGCTTTCATCATGACAAAATCTTTGCTAAATCAAATCTGAAAAAAAAAAAACCCATTACCTTGCAGGACTTTTATATAAAAAAACCTAGGTGAAATAAATGAAACGTACATAATCAACAATATAGTGTTCTGAGAGGAAAAATTTCAGCGAGACTAGACCGGCATTCAAACCATGGACCTGAGATTGTTAGACTGTCACTGTAGCCGACTGAGCTACCTGGTCAACAAAAGTGTCCTGGCCTACCTCTGCTACAGTTATAGCGAAACGAAATTAAGGGGAGGTTACTGTATATATAAAATAACGGAGTACAGTGGGACAGGGATCCTTAAGAAAAATTGCTGTAAAACTGCTTGCCATCGAAAATTGGATGTGCTTGTTCAATTGCTTTGAAAATGTTTTTGCTCTATGTTTTATGTTTGTTATGTAAGTGATATCTGTGCGAACATGTGTATATTGTATGTACTTCTACACAGTTAGGGTAACTAGAGAGACTAAGTGGTAAAGGTGGTGAGATTAAATATCCGTACCTGTTCAAGCTGATATTTTTAGTTTGTCGGTTCGTGTTTCCTTTTGTATACCTATATCGTCTCTTATAGTATCTGTATGGACTCTTTTTATGAATAGAGAGTGTGAGGGTTTCACTGAACATAACACACTTGCGTAACATACATAGACAGAACACATTCTTAGCGGTAAAGTTGGCATCTGTTGTGTAAAATTTGAAAATGCAGGTACAATTATTCCCAAAACTTCAGTGATATTGGACAGAACTATCCGACGGGAAGTTTTTGTTTCAGTTTTGTCTATTTTATCAACTCTAGATTTCACACATCACAATGGTGATAAAGAAATACACATATTCTCTCCTACACATTTCCTGCTAGTAAAAGTTGGTGATCAGTATTGTGTGTATTTGATATCTTTTTAGGGAATAGTCATTCATTTCTTTGCTGTAAGATGAAATAAGAATCAAAGATATTTCACACACGGTTAGAATTAATCGTTCTAGTATTAAAAATTAATCAACAACAGACAGCTAACAAAATGATACATATATTTTTGAAGGAAAAAAAAAAGAAACTTTCACTTCATTTGTCATTAATTCCAATAAAACCGTATAACCGAATTATATTTCTTAATTTGGATTTATTAAAACTACTTGTGCATGCATCAACATACCATACTTTCCAAGATGTTTCACAATTTTTTCAAGAATTTCTAGCACTCCCTCCAAAAGGTCTTACTCACTTTGATTATATTGACTTGCAAACTGTAACTTTCATTAGAGATGGAATAATATTCAACATGATATTCATAAATTTATCAATATATGAGGCAAAAGTTTCTTTTTACTGAATAGCGGGTTTTAAATTTTCTGATATCAAAAATCGGTGAAAGATATTTTGCTGTTTGTCCAGGGATTTTGGTTAAAATATGCACATTTTTATCTTGTCAACTTCCCTGTGGTAGGGCACCTGTATTGTTATTGGGTGTTTGTAAATAAACAATTTGTAGTGCTCCAGTTGTTCTCTAGATAAAAGAACCCTTGGTGGTATACCATGAATGGAAGGGTCAGAGGGAAGCCTTTATAGGCTGATGTTAAATGGTCCCACCTCACACATTCCTGGTTACTTACTGTATCAGATACAACATAAAACACAACAACAGCAGCCGTAGCTTATCAACCCTGTGTGTAATACCCACTCAGCATACTACAGGCCTCCCAATTACCAGGTTCAACGAGTGCAGACATGTTTATAGCCCAATAACACTCGTACTCTTGTACTCTTTAGTTTACCACAATCCACACCTGATAAATGATTTGCGGAATAAAACATTAATCATATGCAGCTTTTTGTTATTTTTTTTCAAAACATTTTAAATATTTTAAATAGAGTGAAAACAGGGATCCTTTTAGCAGGCAATCTACAGAGTTTCTGCACACCGCCACTAGCTTCTGCAGTCACTTAGCAAAATAAAAAAAGGCAGCACATAGTCAAAGGTTTATTTATTGGATAAGTCTGATGACTTAAGGAAATATAAATCTAAAACTTGAACTTGGGATCAAAGAGACTTGATAACATCATTAGTGCATTTATTGGTACAGCTAATCAGATGAGAGGAAGGTAAATCTTTGGGGGAGGGGCCGGTGGAGCAGGAATTGGTATGTATGTACGTTGAGGAAAAGCAAATATTGCAAAGGCAAACCATATAAAAACGAAGGGGGATGGGGAAGGGGTTCTTGAAGAAAATAAAACGTAAAGTGAAATAATGTGATAGATGATGAAAACGATACAGTAATCTGAAACCAAAAATGAAATATTTTCTAAATGAAAAAAAATATGTTCATCTTGTATGAAAGATGCAATGGTAAAATGAAAAGCTTATTTCCAAAGATTACAAAAATGTCACTCGGCTTTGTGTATAACAAAAGACTTCAAAATGTCCCTATGCTGCTAATTGGCCCGGCCAGTTATTTAAGGGGCTACCCTGTGATTTTAGACCTCTAGCGATATCGGAGACCAAGGTCAGTGTGCATCCATGTAGCTATTATTTATTCACTAAGATACCAAACTTTGCTTCTTTTCGTGAGACCGATAGAAATTCGTGAGAAATATGTCTCGGGCCGTGAGGTATTTTTCTGAAGTAAATTTCGTGAGTCTCGCACTCCAATCGTTAGATGTTTGCGAAGACCTTAAACTGTTCCCCAACTTTGTGTGTCTACGAAGACTTCAAACTGTCCGTTTAATTAATATCTGTGTTTTTTTCAAAAGACAGCATATGTCCCTCAGCTGTGTGTTAAACCACAGATTACAGAATTTCCCTAAATTGTGAATATGACCAAAGATTGCAAAATGTCCCTCAATCAAATGTGTGTAAACCTAAGATTACCAAATGACTCTCCAATCTGCATGCTTTCAAAGACCACAAAATGTCCCCCAACCGTGTCCCCCAACCGTGACTATGATTTCAAAGACTTCAAAATATCCCTTGACATTAATGTTGGTTTCCATGGATACAAAATGTCCCTTCACTGTATATGATTTTAGCAGACCTATATTTATCACGGTTGTCAGGTGTCATAGTCAGTTCATACAACAGATTGATATAAGTGCCTGTCGGTCGTGGATTTCTTTGGGAATATAAGTCTTTCCGGTGTCCAGCAAACCAGTCATATTTTATCCAATTATACAGGCAAATTGTTCCGAATTATTTCTATCACACGTCACTTGTAATTATTACTGAAGAGTAGTTTATGGACATTTGTTATTCCAGAAGCTAAGAACTTAGTAGCTGATTTGACAGGTTAGCGGTGGTCAGAATTACAGGCTATCCAGGGACATATATCCGTCCCGTGTGGTCAGAATTACAGGCTATCCAGGGACAGATATCTGTCCCTTGTCGGGCATTAGGACATGAAGTCAAGTTCAGCCCCAGATCGCTGGAGTGATTGAGGAGTGGTACGATCCCAGGGTGATCATTATACATTGATTGTTCTCGTATCAGGGAGATATCAAATTGTGTTAACACAACCCAAGTCATTATTCTCATTTCAGTATATAGTTGCTTTTCTTCTGAGTTATCTTAAAACTGTAAACCTAAATTCTCATCACCAATATACTGATTTTATTTTCAGAACTTTTCAAATGGGGGATACGTTAAATTGTTTAGTTAGGTATTAAGCCGTCACCTGGCAAGTAATTATTACAGTATACACCTGTTGTAGCTATGTAAAGGGAGATAACCCTGGCTCCTCAGTTTCTGGTGTTCAAAACTCAACAGGTGTGATCCAGGTATGGCAGATAGGAGTATTTATTATGTAATCAACACAGAAATAACATATACAAACAAGATATAGCCATTTGGTGATGTGACATTGATTTGGTTGTTTACCTCTTGTACTTATTAATTTATTGGTATATTGGCTGCTTTTATAGTTGGATAGTAGGGAATGATGTATTAAGTATTTGTTTAAAATTGTCACACCTGGTACGTATTAATCCAAAGCCCACACTAGTATGAACATATTTTTGTATTCAAGCATGAATGTTGTGCTGGAACCAACTTTCTTGTAACTTGTAAATGTGACACAGTCAAAATAGAAATCATTAAATATCTTTTCAAAGATACTCAAAATCATTTAAAAAAGTGTTTTTTTTTGGAGAAGCTGTTATGGAATAAGGAATTTTGCTTGAGCACAGAATCTGAATTCAAGCATGAGTACAGTTTCATGTATACATGCCACGATCTTCACCAAAAAATCTTTATTGACAAAACCATTGACATCTTTGTATCAAGAAAAGACCTTTAGTGAGCAAGGTCAGAGTCAAAACCATACAACCCTGAGACAATCCTTGTCCATGTCTTACTTAAGTATGGCTTATAAGGTACTACCTAAAATATTCATCAAACATGTGACTTTTCCCCCTTGGTACAAAGGGGCTGGATGGCCAAGTGGTTAAGGCGTCTGACATTCTGCTATCACTAGCCCTCCACCACTGGGTCGCTGGTTCGAGACCAACGTGGGGCATTCGTCAGGTACTGGGCGTAGGTCAATAGTTTTTCTCTGGGAACTCCGGCTTTCCTCCACCACCAAAACCTGGCATGTCCTTAAATGACCATAGCTGTTAATAGGATGTAAAACACAAACAGAACAAAAAAATCACCTTGGTACATTCAAAATTAGGACTTACAAATTCTGCAATGTCGAATTGGTGATGATGTTGTAAGGTGTGTTATACAAAGCAGCCATCATTTGTTGACTAAGAAGAAACTAAAATGTTTAAATTCTTCATCTCTGATAAGCAATAATCTGTTTTCCTTTGATGCGACAGACGATATAGAATATTATATTAGGTATCCAGATTGATTAATTTACTCATAGTCAGTGGATGGTGTGATATTTGTCAAATAAAAACTCTGTTATGAATCACAAAGAGAATAAATTAAGTTGCCATGATGAAAACTTCAGCTAACAGATGTCTCGTATAGGCTGTACGTTGAATAAATCTAGAATTCTTGTTTGAATTTGATTTATAGAGATTTCGTAAAGATCTGGATTTAGGCTTCGGTAGAGAAGGTTTCCTGTTGAAATGCAGATGGTTTCTGATGTCAGCAAGGTTTTGGATAGTCATAAAAATGTGCAGTGATTACTCAGGTGTCAACATGCATTGATAAGCTGACATTTTAACCTGCAGTGATTTATAGTAATGTCACATTTCTAACACTGGTCACTGCAGCTTTAGACCGTTTTAGCCAATCATTGCAAGTTAAAAAAGTTGTCAATTATCGCAAGTTTCAATTTTCCGTGGTAGCAAGCTCACAGTTTAAGAAATCTTCGTGTATATGTGTTACCCTGATACAAAATACCAGCTACCAGACTCCTCTGCACCACCTGATGGCCCTGAAGTAAAATCAATTTTGAAAAGAAAACATTATCCTAATAAATCCCAATACAGATCCCCAATATAACAGAATCAGTGCTTCTGGTGCTGTACCCTGGACGGTTTCATGATGTTATGTCATTTAAACATACATTAGAATTTGGGCAGAAATTCTTTATATTGAGTTTTATTAATCTGTGCAGGATCTTGTGTGTGTGATAGATAGATGGTATCAGTCAACATTGTGTGTCAGACATACGTTAGTCAGACAGTGGCATGTCTGTCACATATCTATCCTACCTCACCCGTCTTACTAACACGGTAGCATGTCCGTCACATATCTATCCTCCTTCTCCTGTCTTCCGAATGATATCTTTTATATGTTTAAGACAGCACTGTGGAGTCCATTTTGAATTGACTTAATGCTGTGTTTTAAGGATTTTTTTGTTTTGAAATTGATACATTATCATGCTTAAAATCTTTTGAAGCACTTTATTCTCATTTATCTGAGGTTGTTTCTGTCGGTATTGAATTATTTGTGGGTAACAAACATTCCTGTTGTAACACGTGATGGAGGGTTGGATGTAGTTTGATGGAATCTGTATATGGCATGGATCACATTCTTATCAGAACTAAAGAACCATTTATAATATTCTTCAGATAACAGAAAAATGTAATTTCTGACAGAATATGAAATCAATGTAGATATTAATCAGTTTTGTCCATTTTGTACAAAACTGTTTATATATCTTATAAAGTGTAATATGAAATTTACCCCTATATGTATCGTAATACTAATTGAACCCATAGATATGATGCCAGACCATTTTTTTGTTGTTCCCATAGATACATTGTAAAATGTAAGACTGATGATTCCCATATTTATATTTGCTGTCTCTATGGTAATGAATTTACCTCTCATTTATCGAATCCATGATAAGGTGTCTCCTTTCATTGGCCATGTCCATGGAAAGTGTGAAGTTTCCTCTATTGACTGTCCGTATTGACTTCCCCTCATTGGTCATGTCCATCGTGTAATTAGTCGACCTCTCATTGGTCAAAACATTGTTGAATTGACTCCTCTCATTGGCTGTATCCATGGTGATAAGTTGATGTCTTTTCATTGGCTGTGTCCATTGTTATGAGTTGACTTCTTTCTTTTCGATTTTTAGACACAATTTTGGTTGTACTTATTCTACGAAAGTACTTCCTAGTTTTCCTAAAGTACTTCCTAGTTTTCCTAAAGTACTTTCTAGTGTTCCTAAAATACTTCCTTGTTTTCCTAGGTTTGGTTCAATTCATCAGTAATCAAGGTAGCTGTTTTCTATGCAATTATTTACTGTGTATGTTGCATTTTGTTTCAGTTTATGAAATATGAATGTTTTGCAAGGCAATATCAGGTAGTCACACTTGCCAATATTTAAAAATTGTTACGGGGAGAATCCATGTTGCATCATCAAAAATGTCTAATAGGTGCTTAGAATGGCCCCTGTATTACAAAATAATAGTATAAAATGTCTAATAGGTGCTTAGAATGGCCTCTGTATGACAAAATAATAGTATAAAATGTCTAATAGGTGCTTAGAATGACCCATGTATGACAAAATAATAATATAAAATGTCTAATAGGTGCTTAGAATGGCCCTGTATTACAAAATAATAGGATAAAATGTCTAATAGGTGCTTAGAATGGCCCCTGTATTACAAAATAATAGCATAAAATCCTGTATTGTATGTTGTTCTTTGTAGCAAATCAAACTAATTTAAGTTAAAAAGCAAGATGTACAGATTCTCCTGATTTCTAAAGTAAAAAATGAGGATGGAAAATCATCTAAAAAAATATGGAAACTTTTCAAGTACAGTATTGAACCTTTCAAAAAATAGGAAAACTTTTCAAGTACAGTATTGATCGTAACTTTATTTCTCCTTTCATTTTTCAGTGAGAGAAGCAAGGAACTTAATTCCTATGGACCCCAATGGCTTAGCTGATCCATATGTGAAGGTCAAAGTTATTCCAGTCGAGTCCTCTAAAGGAGGCAAGCAAAAGACCAAAACACAGAAAGCAACCCTCAACCCTGTTTGGAATGAATCATTTGGCATGTAAGTAATGAACTTGTACAAATTAGTGCATGAATTATGAACCAGGTAGAAAAACTTTGTAACTTTGAAATTTTGAGAGATTAATTATAATTACCACATTTGATGTTAGTGCCCATCCTTTATATACACCCAATGGCCATTTTTTTTAGCTGGTTCGAATATCCCATGCCTTCAACATTATTTATCATCTTAGTTGAAGAAAGTGTATATAACAGCTATTTTGGAATGAGCTGCACTCATTTAAAATTGGTGTGAACATGCACTGGTTAGGTCTAAAATAGTATAGTTTTTCTATATGGATGTGCACTGATGATAATTTGAGTTCCCCACAAATATTACCGGAAGGGATTTTAGGTTTGCAATCTTTCAGTCACTGCATCATATTGTCGGGAAAATGTCCCAATCATATGCTCAATCATATTGCCAAATTTCGCATGCAAATAGCCATTTGGATGGTGGAATATAATGTACTCAAATCAGGTTTCATGCCTGTCTATTTACAGAGTTATGGCCCTTTGTTCACCATTTATCACTTTATGACATATCTCGTATGTCTTGTCACCTACAATTGCCATATTTTGTATAAATACTTTTTGTTAGGGCGAAGTGTCACACATAAAACCATACTTGTACCCAACTTTCTTTAGTTATGACACTTTGTTCATTTTTTATATCATATGTTTGGAAGTAGGGGGACCGCGGATTGGTTGCAATACTCTGCCTTATTCTTAAGGATCCACAACGAAGATTCTTTATTTAGTCTAGGTCGATATAAGAAATTCAGACCTTCTCTTTGATAAAGTTATTCTATCATGTTTTAGTATGTGGAATAAACAGAGCAGTTATTTTCGCCTGTGGAGAAACATTTAATAAAAAAAAATCTTCTTTGATATAAGTTGTAGGAAGTTCTTATCTATCATTTGCGTATTTAATTTCCTTGTGTCAGCGCCTCCTACAGCCATCGTTTATGGGATGTAAGTTAGCCATTGTGGCAAAGCCTCACCTTAAAAGTGTATTGATTTTTTAAAAGCAGATTTTTTTTCTTTTAACAACTAGTAAAAGGAGGAAAGAACAGTCACTGTAGCAGGTATTGATTGGACATAAAGAGATGGCATAGTACGATGGTGTGTGATTTATACCAACAGCATTGCAGGCTTTTAATCTGTCACGTTTAACTCATTCACTCCTAAATTTTCATAATGAACTTTTCCAACCATTGAATTGAAAAAGTTCAAATGTGTCTTCAGGGGTGAATGAGTTAAAGGTATAGATTTAACCCTTGATATGTAGCTATTTTGTCTAATAGTCTTTATAGTGGGATACGGTTGACATAATGTATTGGAAAACCGGTATATATTGCAAACACAGGCATATCATAAAGTATTCCAATATAGAAACGGGATATTGCTGTAACACAATATTTTTTAGAAGCTTCTCTTTATGTGTTTGCTCGTGTGTTTTCACTTTGTCAATTACTACACATCCTAACAGATAGGCCAATAACCATACAGAGGCTTTTACTGAAGGTGGGAGGGAATTAGCTGAGATTTCATAATCAATGGTTAGTTTAACAAAAAATTGTAAATCTGCACAATCCATATAATATATATATATAGGTCAGTTTGATATCATTCTTACAACAATCTCCTTTTGAATAGAGCACCTTTTTCCTATAATAATATAATTTATCAAGATACATATCGCAATACATTCCATCTGTATTTCCATATATTGTGAGACTTTTCAGGCTTATAGTGACACCGCTACAGTTGAATGTCTTCTGCATATAGTGTTAATATTGAGACTTTGGTCAACTCCAGGGAAACAGCAGTGGTCAGCAATAGGTAAATGGGAAGTGGTCAAAATAAGTTGGAGATAGATCAACAACAGGTGAAGGGAACAGATCAAAACTAGGTAAAGGAGAGGGGACAATAAGGTGAAAGGGTCAACATTTGCTAAACGGCAGTACACATAAGGGAAAGGAGAGAGGTCGACATCAGGTGAAGGGATAGGAGTCGCTTTAATGTAACACAGGAAATTGTCATTATTCAACATTAGGTAAAAATGAGAGGGGTCAACATTAGGTAAAATGAGAGGGGTCAATATTAGGTAAAATGAGAGGAGTCAACATTAGGTAAAAGAGAGGGGTCAACATCAGGTAGAATGAGAGGGGTCAACATTGGATTAAATGAAAGGGGTCAATAATAGGTCAAATGAGAGGGGTCAACATTGGATTAAGTGAAAGGGGTCAACATTAGGTAAAATGAAAGGGGTCAACATTGGATTAAATGAGAGGGGTCAATATTAGGTAAAATGAGAGGGGTCAACATTGGATTATGTGAAAGGGGTCAATATTAGGTAAAATGAGAGGGGTCAACATTAGGTAGAATGAGAGGGGTCAACATTGGATTAAATGAGAGGGGTCAGTATTAGGTAAAATGAGAGGGGTAGACATTAGGTGAAGGGGTAGGAGTCACTTTAATGTAACACAGGAAATTGTCGATATTCAACATAAGGTTAAATGAGAGGGGTCAACATTTAGTAAAATGAGAGGGGTCAACATTATGTTAAATGAGAGGGGTCAATATAAGGTAAAATGAGAGGGGCCAATATTAGGTAAAGGGAGAGACTGAGGAGTTGACACAAGGTAAAGAAGGGAGTGGTCAATACTAGGTGAATTGGAACATTAGGTAGATCGAAGGCCGGGACAACTTAAGTTAAAGGACTGGAAGGGAAGTTAGCTAGAGTAATGGTGGCTATATTAAAGTAACCAGACCCTGTCATTATAGCACGGACAACACCAATACAGTCATATCCTTTCACAACATAATCAATAATATCGGGGTAGCATGTGATTTGCCACCATGCTTAGCAAAGGAACACCTTAATAAGGTGTTTGAACATAGTATTATAAACTCCCTTTCCTTATTTGAGTATTAGGGTATGGTGTCATTTCCATGACTTATTGGAGATGGTGCCTCAGTCCTACCTTATTTAGACAAGGTATTACCTCCTTGCCATATTTGGATAAGGTATTACCTCCTTGCCATATGTGGACATGTTATTACCACTATGCATTAGGAGTACAGAGGATAAGTCAAAACGAGGTTTAATATAGACTCCAAGCATATCACAATCTCTGGTAGCCAGACATTTCAATTCATATTGGAACTGCAGAAATTACATTATTGTGCAATAAGATTGGAGATTTCCCTGTACATCATGTACCATAGACCATCTATTGCGTGACAGTGTGCCGTAAACACTTCCCTTACCTGCCTGTAAATGACTCTCCTGGAATTGCATCACAAGACAACACATTCACTAAAATGGGTTGGTGGAACATGAGATATTGTCAGCAAGCCTTTACTTGGGTTGGTGGAACATGAGATATTGCCATCAAGACTTCACTTGGGTTGGGGGAACATGAGATATTGCCATCAAGCCTTCACTTGGGTTGGTGGAACATGAGATATTCCCATCAAGACTTCACTTGGGTTGGTGGAACATGAGATATTGCCATCAAGCCTTCACTTGGGTTGGTGGGACATGGGATATTGTCAGCAAGCCTTAACTTAGGTTAGGTTGAACATGAGATATTGTCAGCAAGCCTTCACTTTTGTTTGGTGAGACATGGGATATTGTCAGCAAGCCTTATTTTGGTTAGGTTGAACATGAGTTATTGCCAGCAAGCCTTCACTTGGGTATTTGCAACATAATATCTTTGTTAGCCTTTTTATACTTTTACACCCAAATCTGAAGCTAATAATGAGAATTTATGGCAAACAGACCTAATGGAAATAATATTAATTTCACAATCAGCCAGTGATTGCAAATCTATTTCATTTTGTCATTGCAATAAACAATTTTTATACACTTCATTTTATGGGAGAAGCATGTGGTGTCTTTTCCTGTCCTGTAGTGTCCTTTTCATTTTATTCCGATTGATGCTGTTTCATTGCTCGAGATTTCATTTCGTAATGGATCTTGACAGGACTTTTAACAGTGTTAAAATATGAGAAAATACCTTGAATGTCTGCATAATTCAGGGTTCCAAGGTCAAAGGTTAAGGGCATCATAACTATTTATAGAAATGTCAACCAATTCAGTGACATCTATCAAAAGTATGAAAATTACTCAAATAAGTTTGTATTTTAGGGATCAAAGTTCAAGGCCAAGGTCACCATTACTATTGATAGATGTTTGTGAAATAATGATTCTAATTTGTATTGGAGCAGAGGCATTCATGTCTTTAAGACATTTTCTAGTTAATTTATTATTTCAGTCATTAGCTGAAGACAAATTGTGTTTTGAAATATAGATTATACAGTAAAACCTCGATTTAATGCCCATGGTTTCATTTGCTACCTCATTTACAGCCAACATATTTCAATATCAATTCTTTCTTGTTTTCTTAAGATTTCCTGTATAAGTAAGATCCCCTCAAATTATCGCCATACCCTGTTTTAATGCAAAAATGGTGGCATATTATAAAGAGATTTGATTGTAATTGTTAAAAAAAACACTTTCTGAAGCACCAGAATATTGCCATTCCCAAGAAAGTCAACAAACAGTATGAGATATACATGATTATGTTAATGACCTCTTAAATCTTTTTAGCTGTGACACCATTTCTGGAAAATACTTGAAAAGCATTCTTTGCTAAGAATAAAATTCTGCTTTTAAGTTATATTGTTTGAGATTACCATGGTGATGACTGTTGCGTCACATTTGGAGCATGATTTTAAAAATATATAACTTTAATATATATAAAGCCTCTATATATCATGGCAACTTGCAAGTCTAGGTAAATCTTCCATGAATCCCTGTACAGCCATGGCAACATGCAAGTCTAGGTAAATCTTCCATGAATCCCTGTACAGCCATGGCAACATGCAAGTCTAGGTAAATCTTCCATGAATCCCTGTACAGCCATGGCAACATGCAAGTCTAGGTAAATCTTCCATGAATCCCTGTACAGCCATGGCAACATGCAAGTCTAGGTAAATCTTCCATGAATCCCTGAACGTCTGTACATGTGAGGTCTAGAGCGTAATGCCTGAGCTTCTGACTCCAATTCTTGTAGGCGTGGGCTTGACTCCCGGCGTCGGAGAAATTAGAACTGAGCCTATTACCAGGGTCATACATAATGTTTATCTATAGGCAGTCTGTCATCAATTACCACTTGTTTGGTTTAAGTATGTTTGTGGAATTTAAATCAAATAACAGCAAGAAAGATTCCTCTGGGTAATCGCTACCGTTCTTTAAAAAAGTCAACAACAACATATAGTAATAGAGAGTTTCTGTTCTATAGCGAGATGGTAAACATAATGTATATACAGTACAGTGAGTTGATTAACTAAATGTTCCAAGTTTAAATGTTTTACCAATTATATCAGGAGTTGTTTACTATAATGTTTGAGTAGGAATGTGTTATTGTTTGTATATAAGTATAGAAGTCCTATTTTGATTCTGACCATGAAAGTAATTGGTTGTGAGATACATATATTCTATAAGGCTTGTCAGTATTTCATGGAGAATTCACATGTATTTTAACGCCACCGTATTCCATGCCATGGCCACATTCAGTCATAAACCTTGAAAGTCATATTCATCAGGGATTTTTTCACAGTGAATTTGGGGCCCTTATAAAGATAATTTCTGTTTTTCCCAAAATCGATACAAAAAACACACTATTTTCCCCAAATCATGCTTTTTGTGCGCAATGTTTTCCCAAAGTCACAAGGCACAGACTCCTGTAGAAA
This sequence comes from Mizuhopecten yessoensis, assembly GCF_002113885.1. Lineage (NCBI taxonomy): Eukaryota > Metazoa > Mollusca > Bivalvia > Pectinida > Pectinidae > Mizuhopecten > Mizuhopecten yessoensis. Next base: position 362,438 of record NW_018406268.1, on the reverse strand, counting down.
GGTCAGATAGAAAAATTACTGTTGATGTATTTTGGAATATTAATTTTGCAGATCAATTGACACATCACAGCACTGTGTTGTATCTTTGAACAAGATACTTTACTCTGCTTGTTCCAGTCTACTCAGCTGTAAATGAGTATGTGGTTGGGCAGTGCTAGAATTTTTGAATGCTAGCTGTGAGCGCCGAAATGGCAGCACCGGCTGTTACATGCATGCTCCCCAGGGAGTTGAGAAAGATATTGGCTGGTTGCAAAGGCCGTATAACCGTCATCCAGGAATAACTGTGTCAGAACTATAAACAGTGGCTTTATGTAAAAATGATTGTAAATATATATTGTTTGTTGTGGGTTATACCCATTGGTGAAAGTGTCCATCTAAACAATTAAGGTGATCATTTAAAAAAAAAAAAACATCCAGCATGAAACACTTTAGATAAGTTTCATATCAAGGTTTGTTTCAAATCAAGAAAAACTATGGTAACAGGTTTGTGCAAAAGTTGCGACAAGCATCATGATACATATTGTATCGTGACCCATGTATCATGATGCATATCATATTGTCACAACCCTTGCGATGCACAGCACTGATATACATATACAGTCGAATCCATCAAGCGACCAATCCTATTAAACGACCGTCTGTTTTATGCGACCACTTTTCATACCTCCCGACCGTTTTTACTATATAATTTAATTGTATTAAGAGACCATCTGTCTAATGCGACCATATAAACATACATTTATGTTGTGTTCCCCTTCCAAGTATGACCTACCCTCTTTGAGTATTAATGTTGTCTATCCACAGTGAGTTGCTACCAGAGGACCAATCCAAAAGACTGTCATTTGAGATTTGGGACTGGGACAGGACCTCAAGAAATGATTTCATGGGCTCATTGTCATTTGGCATTTCGGAATTGATGAAGGAGTCTATTGATGGCTGGTTCAAATTATTGAGTCAAGAGGAGGGAGAATTCTACGGCATTCCTGTCACAGACGATGTTGTCAACGACATGCTTGAGATTAACAAAAAAATGGAGGTGAGATCAGATGTCAAAACGAAGAAATTTAGAGGTTAAAAATAGTTTTTCCGTAGGTCAAAATCATCCATTTGAATTTCAGATCTTCAGATCAGAATAAATCTATCAAGCAATAAGCCCATGCCTGGTAATAAGCCCACCGATATGTAATATATTGAAATTATTCGGCAGTTAGCCCATGCCTGGTAAAAAGCCCATCCATATGTAATATATTGTATTTATCCAGCAATAAGCTCATACCTGGTAATAAGCCTGCTGATATGTAATATATTGTATTTATCCGCAATAAGCTCATTCCTGGTAATAAGCCTGCTGATATGTAATATATTGTATTTATCCAGCAATAAGCCCATGTCTGGTAATAAGCCCGCTGATATGTTATATATTGTATTTATCCAGCAATAAGCCCATGCCTGGTAATAAGCCTGCTGATATGTAATATATTGTATTTATCCAGCAATAAGCCCATGTCTGGTAATAAGCCCACTGATATGTAATATATTGTATTTATCCAGCAATAAGCTCATACCTGGTAATAAGCCCATCCATATCTATTACAGTTCATTAGAAATACCAGCAAATATATTCATACAATAAACATAACCTGAAGATTTCAGGGAACTGCATCATTAGTGGCCTATTATAAATTCTAATGAAGCTTTCTGACAAATCTGTCATATATGTCAGCTGGAGGTCTGTTATGCAAAAGGACCCTGCTTCAAACAGCATCTGTATCATAGTGCCACCTCACTTGAGTGTTAGGTACAACTCTGAAAATCTACGTGGAAATCTGGTTCATTGTTGACCACTTGGCTGGATCCACCTATGATACAAACATCGGACATTATTGACCTTAGAAAAGCTTCCAGTCAGCTTCCGTTAGCACATTTGGTACTGAATTGGAGGTGAACCCAATGTTTTCCTCATACATCAGATTACCAGGTGAAATATGAGCGGTTGCTTGGACCGGGACAGCTCTAATAAGCCTGTTAATGTATTTCTTGTTTGATATAACGGACCAAGACATGCAATGTCGGGTTTCGGTACTGTACTGACAGCAAGCAAATGAGATTGTACTGTGTGTTGGTATCAGCCCCATTCCGTGACACTGTCAAGCTTTCTGTCAAAATACTCACCAAAAAATCAAAAGAGCACGGTTTTCGGTTTACGGCTGCTGGGTTGTCAGGGGAAGTCCCTGTCACCGTGATGGATAGCCACAACTGAGTCTCGATCTGGCGACAGCAATAGGAAACTAATCATAAAAGATAAGCCTGTCGCTGGTCACTATCTATATAGCCACCTTTCCTCATGTTACATAGCATCCATCATAAACGCCTACAATAGCTGAAGGTTTAGCATACGTCTACAGCCATTAGCCCTGGGATCGGCACACGTCTACAGCCTCACATATTACTGGCTAAGTGTTGTCCAACAGGGACAGTAAGCGCAATGATTCAATCAAAAGTCCATTAACGGTGATTGCTTGATTGTCATTTTGTATATTGGATGTACTGTTAATTTAGTGCAGGAGATCAAATTACATCTCAAAGGTCACTGCTATCAACAGCCATGTTCTGAACGTAAATAACATGCTCTAAAGTCATGTATAGGTTTAAACCATTCTGTTACCAAGATAAGTCTACCTTGTTGTGTACCATTCTGTTACCGAGATAAGTCTACCTTGTTTTGTATCATTCTGTTACCGAGATAAGTCTACCTTGTTGTGTACCATTCTGTTACCAAGATAAGTCTACCATGTTGTGTACCATTCTGTTACCAAGATAAGTCTACCTTGTTGTGTACCATTCTGTAACCTTTTGATCAGTGCACTGTGACAATTTCCTTTTTTTTTTTCAATTCTGTACCATTTTTTAGTGACCTTAAATACTATTAATCCTTAACCTTTAAATGACCTTGACCTCACAATCATCTTTTATTGTTTCAATCAGGTAATGACTTTTTACATTTTCTGATTTTTATTTAATCAAACAATTGAGAAATATAAAGTGTGAATTAGCAGCAGTACTGTCTCCAAAGCTATTAAAATTATGAAAAAAGGAATATCATAAAAAGGCTGATGTGTTACTATCCATATCTAGCCTTGCTTTTAAAACTGAACCAACAGGCTTAGTATATAATGCATACATTTTTTATCCTTTTTGCCTACTTTTCTTTATTTTGGCTGCTTGTATTACACAGTCGTACCAATTTAATTTCAAACTGTAATATTTGATATGCAAGACAGTATGGAATTCTTTTTTGTCTTATTCATGGTTTTTTTTTCCGTATGGTGATGATTTCAGTGTCAAATGTGTTCTGTAGAAAAGGTCTAGATGGGTGAATTAAGCCTGCAGCCATCTGTACTTTTGCCAGCGTGTAAATTATGATAAAGTCTGAGGTGTTTCTGGCGACCATGGTGTCCCACCTCCCGGGCTTCCTGTCTGCCTGGCCAATGTCAATTCACTTTGCATGCAACAAACCTGTCTCTGGGCTCCAGATTCATGTTTAAGTTATGAAATCATTCCTGACTCTTTACATGTGCAATATATTGAACTTTCTCTCGAGAAAATTGCATAATAGGGGTATTCTGGAATTGAAACGGCAAGTTGAAGTGACATTTGACATGAACCAAAGTCTCATTTTGTGACATCCCAATCCATCTTCAAATTTTGCATGTCTAAACGTTTTTCAAGTGTACGTATACATGGTGGAAACCAATTCCTTAGACAGTCTTTTGGTAAAACATTATGCACGTCAGAAATTCCAAGGACCCCTTAACAAAATCAATTTAAGTTTGTGCAATGTTTTGAATTGAGATGGAGCAGTTTATTGGCTCGGAAACAAATTTATGTGATAAACCTGAATGGCACATGCAGGGTCCCATAAAACTAATATTACACAATACAGTTTTACAGTCGGCAGTGGCACTTTATCAACTGGTCTTGTTAAATATTTATGCTGAAGATCATCTACGATTGTAAACCCTTGAAAACAAAAAGGATGCTGCGTTAGATTTCTGTAAATTAGTTTGACTGGCTGATGTATCGGACTGTTTTTTGTGTAAATTGAATTAGCTTGTATTGATACCCTTTTTTTTAATTTTGAAGGAAGTAGAATTATTTACAGATAACACTTTAGAAAATAGAAGTTTTGCTGCAAATCCATGAATCATTCTTAAGTTATTTTGTGAATGATGAACTTGTCTTTCTTGCACGCTACCGAAACTGTACCATGCAATTGATTTGATGGAAAGGTTTGCTTTGGAATTAGTCTTAAAATAAAGTAAGAGCCCATGTTCTGAGGTTAGATTTCATATTCATTTCAATAAAGATAAATCTCCATGGATGAAAATGATTGGTCCTGTTGTCCTCCATGTCATCCTAAAAAACAAAAGGTGATGAAACTGATTGGTCCTGTTGTCCTCCGTGTCATCCTAAAAAACAAAAGGTCATATTTTTATGAAATTTTGTTGTTGTTGTTTGCAGCAATTGTTTCCTAGACAATAAACTGACTGTTAACATACATGTTTTAGTGTTGATATTATTTTAGCACTTTGCATACTTGAAGTTTTGTGCAAAATAATGATCTGTACTCATTTGTTAAATTTGATAATGCTCTAAAATATAAGTGTGTTAAAATAAGTTTATTGAAAGTAACTTCACATGTCTCTGTTTAGAATTTGACAATTGCCCAATATATTGTCTGATAGTGGCAATTTCTAGCTTGTACAAAATTACGTCTTTCTTTTCTGCAATAATGTTTGTTTAAACTAATCAAACAAGAATCAAAACTTTGGAATTTATTCTGTTTTATAGAAGCCAATGATGGAAAAAGATGTACTTCCCCATGTGGACATTTCCAAAAACATGAGCAAACATGACACCGTACGCCAGACAGACTTCAACTTCCTTACAGTGCTAGGGAAGGGCAGTTTTGGCAAGGTAAGTAATTGTTACAAGTTACACTACATTGACCACAGATACCTTCTAGGATGTCTTGGGAAAGGGAATTTTTGGCGAGATGCCTTCCTGATATTCCTTGAGAAAAGAACTTTTGACAAGGTGCATTCCATGATGTTTCAGGAAAGGGAATATTGGCAAAAGACCTTCCAACAAGAACATAGGAAGGGAAATTTTGGCTAGATACTGTATATATGGAGAAATAGAAGCCCCACTTAGCATTGAAAAATGTCTGGTAAAGGCTGGCTGGCTGTTTGATAGTTTTGTGTCAGATTTCTCAATTGACAGAGAATGAGGGATCTCGTATTGTACGTAACAACAGTGATAACATCTCCACGGAACTGCAACAAATCTGACATGGGAACGTTATTGGAGTCCGTGTGAAATTGATTTTAAGTTGAGTTTTGTGTTACAGCTACTCATTCATGTGAGGGATTGATTTGACACTGGATTGGTTTGTTTGATGTATATAAGATTGTGGTTACACACTTCGGGGCTCTGTAAGATGTTTTCATATCCTTTGTCATCGGAGAAAGAGCAGTGTACATAAACAAGTCGAGAAAATGATACTTTTAAGCTTTATTTATTGTCAGTCAAAATTTTGAAGGCGTTTAAAGTCCTATTACTTACAATCTATTGAAACTGTAAAATGAGACAAAAACAAAATTCTATAAGATGGATACTTATTACATGCTGTTAAATGAGACCAAACATTCGTACAAGAAGGATTGAATTATTACATTCTCAATTACATTTTGTATGAAATTTAATTCATCATTTAATTATATGAATAACAGACTTTTGATTCGGAAAACTTTCTGGTTGACCCTAAGCCAAATGATCAAGTGACCTATAGCTAATATCTCCATCTGCCAATATTTGTGGTACTTAAACAAATGTACATTACAACTTCTTTTCAAAAGGATTGAACAAAATTTGATTGACCTTGGAAGGAACTATTAGTATGGTAGAAGTCCAAATCTGTTAAAATAGTTAGCCTAACAGGCTCCATAAGGGATGAAATGGGGAAATTTTTAGGCAAATTTACAAAATCTTCTTCTGATGAACTGTAAATGCAAATGCTTTTCTTTTTCAAGATGAAAGGTCTTGGCATGAAGAATTTTATTGATTTATGTCACATTCCTTGGACCCCAAATGAGACAATAATAACTTAACCAAACTTAAATGTAAGGTATAACAGGAAATTGGCAAAAGCATTGTGACTTGTCATGTTTATAGATTTTCAACAAAAAATAAAAGACTGAAATCTTCTTTATATTACTACCATTACACACCAATATCACATTTTGAGTCCCTAACCCTAGGAAGCCAGATGAATTGCGGTTGGCCAGTTTCGGTTTTAGTTGTCTAGTTTGGTCTTTGTTATAAATATATAGTAGAAAATTGTGTTATATTTCTGAAACTTTGCTAGAGGTCTGCTATTCATACAGAATAAAATCTCTGATTGCAATTCTACCAGATCTAAACAGATCATACATTCCTTTTAAAATACAACCTAATGAAGGCATTTGTCTGCATAATAGAGGGTAGATGTTAGAAATGAAACGTCTGAAATTGGCTCAATATCCGTCGAAAGGAGGCTAAATAGAGTCTTGGGGTTCCAACTCTGGAATATATGCCGTTCTTTAGTATACAACCTTGACTAAATAAAATGGTGATGACAGCTTCCTGAAGAGTTCCTATCCAAAAATTTAAACATTCCTTTCTGTTCTGTTTTACAGGTAGTTTTAGCGGAGAGGAAAGGAACAGATGAACTTTATGCCATAAAAATTTTGAAGAAAGACGTCATCATTCAAGACGATGATGTGGAATGTACAATGATAGAAAAACGTGTCCTCGCACTTCCAAATAAACCGCCATTCCTAGTACAACTACACTCCTGTTTCCAAACAATGGTACGCAGCACGTTTCATTGATGCCTGTTTTGATATATTCTATTGTATCTTACATCCCTTTTTATATTAGGAAATCTCTCATTGAAATAGATCAACCTTTCTACAGTAACAGGATCACATTTAGTTTCAAAAATATGAATATAAGTATTATTTATTTTACAACAATAATAAAACAAGATATTTCAACTTATATTAATCACTCTTGTTGGCTGGGGTGTTGGCGCACAGGAGTCTTAATGTGGGAGGAAATTGGAGTAGCCAGAGAAAACCCACATGGTCTAGCAGGTAACCCCATACCTTTTCATGTCCGATCAGGGAATCAAACCCTGGCCGCCTTGATGAAAGGCAAGTGCGCTATCCACTGTGGCAACCAACCAACCAGCATTTAGTTCTGTGTTGGATATCTTACATATTCTAACAAAGCAGTGGTTTGGTGTTGACTTATTATTTTTTAATCATCCGCCTTTCCGTCTAGAGTATTTCCGTTATCTACACACCAGTGTGCTAGCAGGCTCGGGTTTGATTCCAGATGTCGGGGATATCTTGTGTCAGACTTTTATACAGTAGACTGGTTCCTGGCTCTAGAGCATCAAATTTATTAAGAGAAAAAAAATCAGATTCTTAATTTTTTTGGCAATATGATATCTGACTCTAGATTCCTAAGTACAAACTAGGGGGAGATAAGCTTGTAGAAGAATGCAAAAGGATTTTTTTTTTACAAAAACTTGGGGGCGTCTATTGCACAGGGTCTGAAAATGTTTGTAAAGATGTAGTTTATTTTTAGGAAGCCCTTGATGAAAAGAAAATCTGATCAGTGAATTAAGTGCTATGCAGGAGGGCTGCTTTAGGTTTAAAGATTAGTTTATAAAGAATGATGGGGTCAGATAAAATTTGGTACTGTAGGTATCAAATCAGTGCTTTGTAGCCAAAAGGGTCCAAGTATTTGTTTTTATACGTCTCTGTCTTCAGTAAATCTTCAGCTTGAACGGCAGGTTGAATAATGTATACCTTAATCATAGTCAGGATCAACTCTGTAGAAATGTTGATCAAATGATATTCTATATGAATAGAGAAATGGTGATCCTGATTGACAGCCATGGATTGTCTGTATGATGATGTCCTTATTTCAGCAGCGCTGATATGTAAATGTAGAAGGGTGAGGAGGGGGGGATATCTGGTTGACAATGATATGGCTACTGGGCCGTGAGGTAAGTGGGAGGATCAGGAGGGGGGATATATGTGTGGTTAAGATATGTCTACTGGGCTGATGAGATCAGTCGGATATGTTAATGTAGGAGGGTCAGGAGGTGATATGTAAATGTGTTGGGGGGGGGGGGGGGGGTCTTGAGGGGTCTTGAGGGGAAATATGGGAGGGTCAGGAGGGGGGAATCTGTGTGGTTATGATATGTCTACTTGGCTATGAGGTAAGTTTGATGTATAAATGTGTTAGGGTCCATAGGGAGATATCTCTGGGCTATGATATGTCTACTGGGCAGATAAGGTAAGTCTGATATGTAAATATGGGAGGGTCCGAAGGGAGGTATCTCTTGGTTATGATATGTCTACTTGGGTGAAGAGATAAGTCTGATATGTAAATATTGGAGGGTCAGGAGGGGGTGTCTATGTTGCTATGATATTTCTACTGGGCAGTGAGATAAGTCTGATATGTAAATATTGGAGGGTCAGGAGGGGGTGTCTGTGTGGCTATGATATGTCTACTGGGCAGTGAGATAAGTCTGATAGGTAAATTGTTCAGCTTGAGGAGACTCTTTCTTCAAAACGGTAGTTCTGAACAGCTGATGATGTATATATAGTATTTAGAGGATGTATATATAGTATTTAGAGGATGTATATATATAGTATTTAGAGGATGTATATATAGCATTTAGAGGTCCAATGGTAGTTCAAGCTCTCTGTTTTTATATATCTTTCCAATAGTCAACATGAAATATTTGAAGGGGAGTAAATTAGCAGCACATTTGTCAGGGCAACAATAGCACCACATTTGTTGGGGGCAAAACAGCATATTATTTGTTGTCAGGCCGGAAAATATCAGCATATTTGTCCAATCAAAATATCAGCATATTTGTCCAATCAAAATATCAGCATATTTGTCCAATCAACATAGCAGTATAACTGTCCGGGTTAACAACAGGAACAAGTTTGTCAGGGCTGAAAAAAGCATGTTTGTCAGGGGTAAAAAGCCCAGAAGTATATCTATCAGGGGGGTTAAAGTAGCCGTATATCTGTCAAGGCCAAAAATAGCATACGAGTAAAGAAGTACATACTGGAAGTAGAAGTTCGTAAAAACGTACAAATATTCTAACCCCTTTCTCCCCGTGACAAGTTACGTATGATTGAACCTGATCGGCCATGAGGTCTAGACTATCTGACAGCTCACTCATGGCTATAGACAAGGGAAATAAAAAGCCAGCACAGTAATATGACATGTTGTCATGGGCAAGTGTTAGTGACCTCTTTAACACGCACTGAGAATTGACTTGTAGTAAATCTTTTAGCTTTTCTCTGGTATCTCTGCAAAACATGTTTAGCTCACATTGGTATTTCAGGGTTCCAAAGTCACTGTTGCTATTTATAGGTCGGTCACAGGGCCAAGGGGGCCTTTCTGTCTTACAACCAGTTTCTAATTTTAGATCAAAGTGATATGTTCAGTGAAAACCGATGAGCGCTCTATTGATTTGCACAAATGCTTTCTTAAATAAGTGAAATCTTTGGAAAAGTCAGAAAAATGTAACCGTAGTGCAAGTTGAGACTTCGCCATTAATACTACAACCTCACTAGCCATCAATGTATTCACCAGTCCACGGCTCCATTCACCCAACTCTTCACTATCTCATCCCCAACCTCAGGATAGAGACAGAGATACACTTCTCATTCATTGATCACTAGATTTTTTTATAATCTACATTTAAATAAAGCGTTGGAAAGTGCAGGTGATGTGTGTATTGATTGGAGTGTCAGGTGCTGGGTCAAAGGTCAACTGTACCAGAATTGCATCTCCTTCACAATAACTCCTGTGCATCTCGAGGGAGTTCACACCAATCTACCAGGGCTGTTTTGTGAATCTATAAGTTAATTTTCCACATCTTAAATTCCAATGAAGACTTATTGTATTTCCCAAACTGCCTGATTCGATTAGCTTTCGGTCACATGACCTGTGAAATACATTGTCATGTGATAGCAGACGGCAATAGACCTCGAGTTTATTACACTTGTAATGGTGTAATATGGAGTAATGTGTATTACAATGGTAAAGACTAGCTCCCATGTATCACTGTTACAGTTTCTACAGTTCAGAAAGAATATCAAGAACTCAAATTTTGAATATCTAGTTTAACGTCATGAATGTTTGGGTGAAATCAACCTTTAAAGATCTGGATAAGAAGACAATGTACTTCTCATATTTTACTTATTCACCCCTGAAGACACATTTGAACTTTTCCAATTCAAAGGTTGGAATAGTGCATTATAAAATTTCAGGGGGTGAATGAGTTAACGTAAATGTGAAATATGATAATGAAACTTTTGCATCTGTTTTAAACTTAAACTTCACAGCTTGGCCTGTACATATTGCATAAAAAATAAGGTATATATATTAGGCTGTACATAATTATCTAAACCTTATTTTTGAGCCAAGGTTAATTATCCTTCTGGCTATGCTGACTCTATGTAGAATGGTGTCTATGACTGAATCAGCAAAAGCCAAACTTAGTTGATCATTGAGTATTGTAGGTAAAATTGCACCAATTTGAACATGTGTATGTTTGAACTATCTCTACCATATGGGAGCTATACATACACTCACGTTACCGTCCCATGTGGGGTATAGGAAGAATCAATACCTTCAGTTGCCTGATGGGGGTATGTAGGATCATGTCAAATTTGGGAACTTTTCTATTGTTTAAACCAGAAAAAGTTTTTACAATAAGCAAAACCATGTGAATAGTTCAACCCAGTATTGCCTTAAAATTCAAATCCCTCAAATCATTTATAAATTTATAAACAAAATCGCAGTGATATACATACAGGAGATCGAAATGAAGTAGAAATTCCTGTATAAAGTTGAGGTATATTATCTGTGCTACAGTGACAGTTTGCGTGAGATCTCTGGCTGGAACATGTGGCTCGCTGTCTAATGTAACTGACATAATATTTATGATTCTTTCTCTTTTTTACAGGATCGTCTCTATTTTGTAATGGAGTATGTGAATGGAGGAGACTTAATGTATAGAATTCAACAAGAAGGAAAATTCAAGGAGCCCATTGCAGTGTAAGTGTGTGGAGTTGGATGGTATTGAAGATCTCAATACAACAGTCCGTAGTAGACTTGGTCTAGCAAAGGTGTTGGTACAATTGGTACAAAGAAACTTCGTCTTGTAATTAGAAAAAAATCTTTATTGATTATAATAATTATAGGCGCTGTTCAGAATCCCGAAGTTGCATCAAAAAACAGTATGGGCTGCAAAGGTCAAATATGTTAAAAGCTTCATGCAACTTGTAATGATCTGTAAGACCTTGAGTTCTGATGTTTGTCCTGTAATGCCAAGGTTACAGGGGTCAGGTTTGTAAAACATTTCAAACAACTTCATCTATAAATCCATAAGGTCTAGAGTAACTTTTTTTATTTGTAGCTGATATGGCAATGAAAAACCATCAAGTTCAAATGGATTACTTTGACATATTTCTTGGTTACAGGGTAAAAATGTTTAAGAATATTCAAAAGACTTTGTAAAGAGGCAAAAAAAACCTTGTTGAGTGATTATTTGACTGTAGCTTACTTGGAAGAATACCTATTAGATTTGTTCAATTAAATGACATTGACACACTTTCAAGGTCACAGGGATCAAAATGAATTGCAATATTTTAATAGTATCTCTAAAAGATCTAAAATTTAGATTAAGAAGATATTGCCTGAATCTTTCTGGTATATGAAGGGCTATAGATTACCGTGACCTATTTCTAGGTCACAAGAAGGAAATATGTGTAAATATTCAAACAACTTCTTCCGTTACGCTTTAACTAAGGATATTTGGTCTGTAGCTTGCTTGATAAGAGTCTGTCAAGTTTATTACACGAAATGGCATTCAGTCCCACATTAATAAATTATGTTAAAATCGTACAATAAAGATCTGTAAGTTACAGCGTCAGGTTATTATCTGGCCTTTAGTGTAAGCTTGCCGTACCTTGAATGTCACAGATATCGTTATAAGAGATGTGATTTCTAACACCATACAGTAACATGTGAGTAATACAGGCCCATCAGGACTTTTGTATTACCACACTCTCTGTGTATGTTACTTACAAAGCCGTTTGGGTAATATAGCCACCGCACTTGATCGTCTACACCTCTATTTACCCTGACGGATCACCACGTAATGTAATCAAAAAACCAATTTCCGGGGTCATTGTTAGATTTATTACATTGATTGGGTGAAAATTGAGGTGCAGAGCTCAGCAACTACCTGTTACAATGTAATTAGAACCCCTGCGTGTTGAAGGGATTTCTCGATCATCGTATTCATGCAATGCTTAATTTGTTTAGTGAACAATAAACATGTATCAACGTTTCATTTGTGTTTTCTCATTTCAGGTTCTATGCAGCAGAAATTGCTATCGGACTATTCTACTTACACAAACAAGGGATAATTTACAGGTAGTTATCAAACATGTATAGTCTCCACTTACAGAAGTAAGGGAGATAACCAGCATTGACTAGTCTTTACTTAAACAAGCAAGGGTAGATAACCAACTGATTGATTTTACGTCCACGTCACTACAGAGTAGTTCAGTTATCCAGCAGACAAAGAAAAAATAGGAAACAGAGTAGAAGGGATAAAGTATGTAGCAAAGTAATAAAAAAGGACAACAGAGGAGAGAAGGACATGCCTATCTTAGATACAAGCAAGGGAGATAACCTGCATTGAATAGTCTCAACTGAAACGAGCAAGAGTAGATAAACAAGCAAGGGAGATAACCTGCATTGAATAGTCTCAACTGAAACAAGCAAGAGTAGATAAACAAGCAAGGGAGATAACCTGCATTGAAGAGTCTCAACTGAAACGAGCAAGAGTAGATAAACAAGCAAGGGAGATAACCAGCCTTGAATAGCAAGAGTGGATGATCAACTGTGAATAGCCCCTACTTAAACAAGCAAGGGAGGTAACTAGCATTGAATAGACTCTTCTTTAACAAAGCAAGGATTGATAAACAAGCAAGAGGAGATAACCAATCATGTTTAGCAAGGGTAGATAACCACACATGTATAGTCTGGAAATTAAACACACATGAAAACGTAGATAACCTATGAATGTATAGCCCTTACTTACGCATGCAAGGGTAGATAACCAACATGAATAATCCAAACTTACACAAGGTAGTGAATGTTCACTGCTGACCAACCATGTACATGTATTACCTAAACCAATGTAATAATCTCAACCATTCAATTGACCATTTAAAGCACTTTCACCATTACCGGGAAATCTTGAAACTGTAATGCACCATGTAACTGCCAGCCCCTTAACATTAAGTCTGTGGCAAGGTGATGTACCTTATAGGTGTACAGACACCACATATTGTACGTGTTATACCCATAGACAACTGGTATTGTTCTCTCTATTACAGAGATCTTAAGCTAGACAATGTGATGTTAGATGCAGATGGACACATAAAAATAGCCGATTTCGGAATGTGCAAAGAAAATATATTGGGGGAGAAAACCACTCGAACATTCTGTGGAACACCTGATTACATTGCTCCAGAAGTAAGTCAACAAAGACTCTGATGATAAGATGGCTGGATTTCTGTCAAAAGAAAACTATCAAACTCCTCATCATTTAAAACCATGTAATTCTATAGAAGATCTATATGAAATATCAAAATTACAAGAATTTCCTTAAAAAAGTTTGCTTAATTAAACAATAACATGTTTCTACTTTTTTTTAAATGAAATGAGACTCCATTTAAAATTATATCAAGAATACAAAGAACAGTTGTCTGCCCTTACCTTTACAGATAGTTTTATATCAACCTTATGGCAAATCTGTGGACTGGTGGGCCTACGGAGTGCTGCTATATGAAATGTTAGCAGGACAGGTAAGTGACCTTGCCCTCGGTTAAAGAAAGGTCAGTAAGACTGGTAAGTGACCTTGACCTAAATAAGGAAGGTCATTAAGACAGATATGTGACCTTGCCCTAAATAAAGAAGGTCAGTAAGACTAGTAAGTGATATTGTATGATGTAAACAGCTAATTATATATAGTACATAAAATCAAGAAATAAGCATTATGCTAAAAGGATTTAGAATTTTGTATACCATTTGTATTTTCATTAACTATAACCATTCAATTTTACCCATTACAGCCTCCATTTGACGGAGAAGATGAGGAAGAACTTTTTACATCTATCACAGACCACAATGTGTCCTACCCCAAGTCTATGTCCAAGGAGGCTGTGTCCCTCTGTAAGGCAGTAAGCACCTAATCTCTCGGTGTGTCCTACCTCTATGTCCAAGGAGGCTGCGTCCCTCTGTAAGGCAGTAGGTACCTAACCTCTCGGTGTGTCCTTCCTCAAGTCTATGTCCAAGGAGGCTGTGTTCCTCTGTAAGGCAGTAAGGACAAAACCTCTCGGTGTCCTACCTCAAGTCTATGTCTAAGGAGGCTGTGTCCCTCTGTAAGGCAGTAAGTACAAAACCTCTCATTGTGTCCTACCTCAAGTCTATGTCCAAGGAGGCTGTGTCCCTCTGTAAGGCAGTAAGTACCTAACCTCTCGGTGTGTCCTACCTCAAGTCTATGTCCAAGGAGGCTGTGTCCCTCTGTAAGGCAGTAAGTACAAAACCTCTCGGTGTGTCCTACCTCAAGTCTATGTCCAAGGAGGCTGTGTCCCTCTGTAAGGCAGTAAGTACCTAACCTCTCGGTGTGTCCTACCTCAAGTCTATGTCCAAGGAGGCTGTGTCCCTCTGTAAGGCAGTAAGTACCTAACCTCTCGGTGTGTCCTACCTCAAGTCTATGTCCAAGGAGGCTGTGTCCCTCTGTAAGGCAGTAAGTACCTAACCTCTCGGTGTGTCCTACCTCAAGTCTATGTCCAAGGAGGCTGTGTCCCTCTGTAAGGCAGTAAGTACCTAACCTCTCGGTGTGTCCTACCTCAAGTCTATGTCCAAGGAGGCTGTGTCCCTCTGTAAGGCAGTAAGTACCTAACCTCTCGGTGTGTCCTACCTCAAGTCTATGTCCAAGGAGGCTGTGTCCCTCTGTAAGGCAGTAAGTACCTAACCTCTCGGTGTGTCCTACCTCAAGTCTATGTCCAAGGAGGCTGTGTCCCTCTGTAAGGCAGTAAGTACCTAACCTCTCGGTGTGTCCTACCTCAAGTCTATGTCCAAGGAGGCTGTGTCCCTCTGTAAGGCAGTAAGTACCTAACCTCTCGGTGTGTCCTACCTCAAGTCTATGTCCAAGGAGGCTGTGTCCCTCTGTAAGGCAGTAAGTACCTAACCTCTCGGTGTGTCCTACCTCAAGTCTATGTCCAAGGAGGCTGTGTCCCTCTGTAAGGCAGTAAGTACAAAACCTCTCGGTGTGTCCTACCTCAAGTCTATGTCCAAGGAGGCTGTGTTCCTCTGTAAGGCAGTAAGTACCTACCCTCTCAGTGTGTCCTACCTCAAGTCTATGTCCAAGGAGGCTGTGTCCCTCTGTAAGGCAGTAAGTACAAAACCTCTCCGTGTGTCCTACCTCAAGTCTATGTCTAAGGAGGCTGTGTTCCTCTGTAAGGCAGTAAGTACCTACCCTCTCAGTGTGTCCTTCCTCAACTCTTTGTCCAAGGAGGCTGTGTCCCTCTGTAAGGCAGTAAGTACCTAACCTCTCAGTGTGTCCTACCTCAAGTCTATGTCCAAGGAGTCTGTGTCCTTCTGTAAGGCAGTAAGTACAAAATCTCTCGGTGTGTCCTACCTCAAGTCTTTGTCCAAGGAGGCTGTGTCCCTCTGCAAGGCAGTAAGTACCTAACCTTTCAGTGTGTCCTACCTCAAGTCTATGTCCTAGGAGGCTGTGTTCCTCTGTAAGGCAGTAAGCACCTAATATCTCGGTGTGTCCTACCTCAAGTCTATGTCCAAGGAGTCTGTTTCCCTCTGTAAGGCAGTAAGTACAAAATCTCTAGGTGTGTCCTACCTCAAGTCTGTGGCCAAGGAGGCTGTGTCCCTCTATAAGGCAGTAAGTACAAAACCTCTCGGTGTGTCCTACCTCAAGTCTATGTCCAAGGATTCTGTGTCCCTCTGTAAGGCAGTAAGCACCTAACCTCTCGGTGTGTCCTACCTCAAGTCTTTGTCCAAGGAAGCTGTGTCCGTCTGTAAGGCAGTAAGTACCTCATCTCTTGGTGTGTCCTTCCTCAACTCTTTGTCCAAGGAGTCTGTGTCCCTCTTTAAGGCAGTAAGCACCTAATCTCTCGGTGTGTCCTGTGTCCCTCTGTAAGGCAGTAAGGACCTAACCTCTCGGTGTGTCCTACTTCAGGTGTGTCCTACCTCAAGTCTATGCCCAAGGATTCTGTGTCCCTCTGTAAGGGAGTAAGCACCTAACCTCTCGGTGTGTCCTACCTCAAATCTTTGTCCAAGGAGTCTGTGTCCATCTGTAAGGCAGTACACACCTAATCTCTCGGAGTGTCCTACCTCAAGTCTTTGTCCAAAGAGGCTGTGTCCCTCTGTAAGGCAGTAAGGACCTAACCTCTCGGTGTGTCCTACCCAAAGTCTATGTCCAAGGAGGCTGTGTTCCTCTGTAAGGCAGTAAGTACCTCATCTCTTGGTGTGTCCTTCCTCAACTCTTTGTCCAAGGAGGCTGTGTTCCTCTGTAAGGCAGTAAGTACCTCATCTCTTGGTGTGTCCTTCCTCAACTCTTTGTCCAAGGAGGCTGTGTTCCTCTGTAAGGCAGTAAGCACCTAATCTCTCGGTGTGTCCTACCTCAAGTCTATGTCCTAGGAGGCTGTGTTCCTCTGTAAGGCAGTAAGCACCTAATATCTCGGTGTGTCCTACCTCAAGTCTATGCCCAAGGATTCTGTGTCCCTCTGTAAAGTCTGTGTCCCTCTGTAAGGCAGTCCACACCTAATCTCTCGGTGTGTCCTACCTCAAGTCTTTGTCCAGGGAGTCTGTGTCCCTCTGTAAGGCTGTACACACCTAATCTCTCGGTGTGTCCTACCTCAAGTCTTCGTCCAAGGGGTCTGTGTCCCTCTGTAAGGCAGTGAGTACCTAACCTCTCGGTGTGTCCTACCTCAAATCTTTGTCCAAGGAGTCTGTGTCCATCTGTAAGGCAGTACACACCTAATCTCTCGGAGTGTCCTACCTCAAGTCTTTGTCCAAAGAGGCTGTGTCCCTCTGTAAGGCAGTAAGCCCCTAACCTCTCGGTGTGTCCTACTTCAGGTGTGTCCTACCTCAAGTCTATGTCCAAGGATTCTGTGACCCTCTGTAAGGCAGTAAGCACCTAATATCTCGGTGTGTCCTACCTCAAGTCTTTGTCCAAAGAGGCTGTGTCCCTCTGTAAGGCAGTAAGGACCTAACCTCTCGGTGTGTCCTACCCAAAGTCTATGTCCAAGGAGGCTGTGTTCCTCTGTAAGGCAGTAAGTACCTACCCTCTCGGTGTGTCCTACCTCAACTCTATGTCCAAGGAGGCTGTGTCCCTCTATAAGGCAGTAAGTACAAAACCTCTCCGTGTGTCCTACCTCAAGTCTTTGTCCAAGGAGTCTGTGTCCCTCTGTAAGGCAGTACACACCTAATCTCTCGGTGTGTCCTACCTCAAGTCTTTGTCAAGGTGGCAATGTCTCTTTGCAAGGCAGTCAGTACAAAACCAAAAGTTTGTCTTACATCAAGTCTTTGTCCAAAGAGGCTGTGTTCTTCTCTAAGGCAGCATCTACATAAATTCAAAATGTGTTCTAGCTGCATCAAGTTTTATGTTCAGTGGGGCTTTCCATTTGTACACATACAAAAGTATACCTATGATTTGTTCACAGCTACTGACAAAGAACCCCTCGAAACGTCTCGGCTGTGGGGCCAACGGGGAGCGGGACATCCAGGATCACTCTTTCTTCAAGAGGGTTGTTTGGGACAAGATTCAGAGTCGAAATGTACAGCCGCCCTACAAGCCAAAGATTGTGAGTAATGTCATTGTTGTATGTATCATATAACCACACACAGTCAGAGCAGACGTCATCAGAAAACACAAAAATGTCTATAAACATATTTGCATTTGACATCATCTTGGTCCAGGTGTGTGCAGATTCAGAATCCCTCTCCACTCCACCTCATTCGATAACTACGTTTTCCGAACCTGGATTAGATTGATGCCCTCACTCACCACTTGGCCGCTGTGGCATTATTTTGATGTGAGAGTGAATACCACTTCCTGTCTGAGGCATCACCCCAGCATCACTGCTTCATATGTCAGTCAAATTATCTTGTTATCGGCCGACTGGGCCATCGTTAACTTTCAATCACCATACCAAATGTTACACTAACATCAGTTTGATTTGCTCTATGAGAACTTTCATTGGATTACACCCAACCAATCAGATTGCATCATATTGTTTCGAGTTCATTTTGATGGGTGAGTTCTGCAAGCTCTGGGTTTTTCCTCGACCTTCCCTATAAGTCCTCTTTCTTTTCAAGGTTTGGTGGTGTTTACAATGAGAAAGGTTATTTGAAGTTATTTTAAATAGACAACAAGATCTGAGTCGTGTGATTTTTTTTCTTGTTTAAAAAAATTGATAAAAATAAAATTAAAAGTTCTAGAAGACCATATGGCATGAGCTATATAGAATGGGCCTATGTTAGATTTACAGCAATTATCTTGCAACAACCCACGGATGACAGATGCATGCCTGGGTAATATTTAGTATTTATAAACCTTAAGAAGAAGATTTACGGTATTTGCCAGAGTTGATATACTTGGTATGAACCATGGCTGTATGTATGATTTTAGTCAGATTTATGTATGGTATGCTGCAGTGAATTAAGATATATTACCTTAAGATTTTAAAAAGCGACAGAATGCAGAAATTGAAAATATAATCAACTGCATGGTAAATGTTGGAATATTCCATGATAAAAAAAGGTAGCAATATACATAAAATATGTAGTGACATACTCAAAAATGCTTCATTTTGTATGAATACTGCATGTACATACAGTACATATATAGAAGATTTAATATGATTAATAGATCAATTTTATATAGTTTTGTATGAATTACATTCGGTAAACGTAAAACCAAAACTGAAGTACCAGAGCTAAATAGAAATATACAAGTGATATATAAAACAACTCAGATAAATAGAAATGTACAAGTGATATATAAAACCACTCAGATAAATAGAAATGTACAAGTGATATATAAAACCTATATTTACAGTGAAATGTTTACAAAAATCACTTTAAAAATCAGTGAAATTGAAGTAAAAGTTAAATAAAGAATTAACGACTACATGTTACATTAACTGTTAATGACTTTAAAGTATAAATGTTGAATTGAACAATAATGGACGTTTTATGATGGTGACTATAATGTGATATAAACCTGTAAAAGTGATAACGGCAAAGGCATGAAGTATCAGTGACCTCAAGAATATTTTTTTCTGAAATTATCAGTGATAGCAAGTTGATACGTAATGCATCAATGGATTCCAGTGTAAATTATACATACAGTATCAATGGATTCCAGTGTAAAATATACGTACAGTATCCATGGATTCCAATGTAAATTATACAAATAGTCATACAGTATCAATGCTGTAAATTTTACATACAATATCAAAAGATTCCAGTGTAAATTATAAGTACAGTATAAATGGATTCCAGTGTAAATTATACATACAGTATCAATGGATTCTAGTGTAAATTATACGTACAGTATCAATGGATTCCAGTGTAAAATATACATACAGTATCAATGGATTCCAATGTAAATTATACAAATAGTCATACAGTATCAGTGGTGTAAATTTTACATACAATATCAATGGATTCCAGTGTAAATTATACATACAGTATCAATGGATTCCAGTGTAAATTATACGTACAGTATCAATGGATTCCAGTGTAAATTATACATACAGTATCAATCGATTCCAGTGTAAATTATACGTACAGTATCAATGTATTCCAGTGTAAAATATACATACAATATCAATGGATTCCAATGTAAATTATACAAATAGTCATACATTATCAGTGGTGTAAATTTTACATACAATATCAAGGGATTCCAGTGTAATTTATACGTACAGTATCAATGGATTCAAGTGTAAATTATATGTACAGTATCAATGGATTCCAGTGTAAAATATACATACAGTATCAATGGATTCCAATGTAAATTATGCAAATAGTCATACAGTATCAGTGGTGTAAATTTTACATACAATATCAATGGATTCCAGTGTAATTTATACGTACAGTATCAATGGATTCCAGTGTAAATTATATGTACAGTATCAATGGATTCCAGTGTAAATTATACATACAGTATCAATGGATTCCGGTGTAAATTTTACATACAATATCAATGGATTCCAGTGTAAAATATACATACAGTATCATTGGATTCCAGTGTAAATTATGCATGCAGTATCAATGATTCCAGTGTAAATTATGCATACAGTATCAATGGATTCCAGTGTAAATTATGCATACAGAATCAATGGATTCTAGTTTAAATTATATATACAGTATCAATGACTTTTGGTGTAAATGTTACGTAAAAAAGTGTGGCTTGTGACCAAAGTATTGTAGCATAAACCATTGATGAAAACTCTTGTAAATATGACATGAAATATTCATGAATTCCAATGTAATATTACGAAAACTATCAATGGCCTCAATGGTAGATGTTATTTACAGTATCAGTGACTTTTATTGTAAAAGATACAGACAATATTATGACAATCAGTGAAATGTAACAAAGGATTGCCAAAACCCAGTGTAAACATTAAAGCATTGACGAATCCCAGTGTAAACATTAAAGCATTGACGAATCCCAGTGTAAATATTGAAACATTGGTGAATCCTAGTGTAAGTATTAAAACATTGATGAATCCCAGTGTAAATATTAGGTATTGATGAATCCCAGTGTAAATATTGAAGTGTTGATGAATCCTAGTGTAAGTATTAAAACATTGATGAATCCCAGAGTAAATATTGGCATTGATGAATCCCTCATATATTTAAAAAAAACATTGATGAATCCCAGTGTAAATAATAGGTATTGATGAATCCCTCTATAAATATTTAAAATAACATTGATGAATTCCAGTGTAAATATTAAAACATTGATAAATCCCAGTGTAACTATTAAAGCATTGATAAAATCCAGTGTTAATATTCAAGCATTGATGAATCCCAGTGTTAATAACAAAACATTGATGTATCCCAGTGTAAATATTGGCATTGATGAATCAGTGTAAATATTAAAACTTTTATGAATCCCAGTGTGAATATTGGCTTTGATGAATCCCAATGAAAATATTTAAGCATTGATGAAACCCTCTATAAATACTTCAAAAACATTGAGGGCTATCAGTAATATTGAGGGCTATCAGTAACATTGAGGGCTATCAGTAAGATTGAGGGCTATCAGGGACATTGATGGCTATCAGTGACATTGAGGGCTATCAGTAACATCGAAGACTATCAGTAACATTCCAGTCTATCAGTAACATTCCGGGCTATCAGTAACATTGAGGGCTATCAGTAACATTGATGGCTATCAGTAACATTGAGGGCTATCAGTAACATTGAGGGCTATCAGTAACATTCTGGACTATCAGTAACATTGATGGCTATCAGTGACATTGAGGGCTATCAGTAACATTGGGGGCTATCAGTGGCATTGAGGGCTATCAGTGACATTGAGGGCTATTAATGACATTGAGGGCTATCAGTAACATTGAGGGCTATCTGACATTGAGGGCTATCAGTAACATTGATGGCTATCAGTGACATTGAGGGCTATCAGTAACATCGAAGGCTATCGGTAACATTGGGGGCTATCAGTGACATTGATGACTATCAGTGACAGTGATGGCTATCAGTGACATTGAGGGCTATCAGTAACATTGAGGGCTATCAGTAACATTGGGGGCTATCAGTGACATTGAGGGCTATCAGTAACATCGAATGCTATCAGTAACATTGGGGGCTATCAGTAACATTGGGGGCTATCTGACATTGAGGGCTATCAGTAACATTGGGGGCTATCAGTGGCATTGAGGGCTATCAGTAACATTGATGGCTATCAGTGACATTGATGGCTATCAGTAACATTGGGGGCTATCAGTGACATTGGGGGCTATCAGTAACATCGAATGCTATCAGTAACATTGGGGGCTATCAGTAACATTCCGGACTATCAGTAACATTGATGGCTATCAGTGACATTGAGGGCTATCAGTAACATTGGGGGCTATCAGTGGCATTGAGGGCTATCAGTGACATTGAGGGCTATTAATGACATTGAGGGCTATCAGTAACATTGAGGGCTATCTGACATTGAGGGCTATCAGTAACATTGATGGCTATCAGTGACATTGAGGGCTATCAGTAACATCGAAGGCTATCGGTAACATTGGGGGCTATCAGTGACATTGATGACTATCAGTGACAGTGATGGCTATCAGTGACATTGAGGGCTATCAGTAACATTGAGGGCTATCAGTAACATTGGGGGCTATCAGTGACATTGAGGGCTATCAGTAACATCGAATGCTATCAGTAACATTGGGGGCTATCAGTAACATTGGGGGCTATCTGACATTGAGGGCTATCAGTAACATTGGGGGCTATCAGTGGCATTGAGGGCTATCAGTAACATTGATGGCTATCAGTGACATTGATGGCTATCAGTAACATTGGGGGCTATCAGTAACATTGGGGGCTATCAGTAACATCGAGGGCTATCAGTGGAAGCGTTTGATTCCTGCTTTACTACCTAGAATAGTCAACATTTGTATGCTGTGTGAAGATTAGAGCCTTAAGGAGAAGTAGACTACACCTATTTCTTATTTTCTGCTTCCTTGGCAAACAGCTCACTTGATTTCTCTCGCCAGACTTTTCTTGTTTGATAGGCATGCAGCGCTTGGACTTTTTGTTTTATTTGCTTGCATTTCTCCTGCACCTGTATGTTGTTTTTGATTGGTGGATATTTATGATTTTGATTTCTCACACTTATCAGTTTAAATGTTTATTTTAATTGACTGGCAACCTATCCGTCTCCACTAACCTGTTCGGTAATCAATAACATTGTAGCATGTCAAGTCCTATCATATTATTAATTGCATTAAGGCCATATATCGCCGGTCAGCATTTATTGATTTTTAAATATCTTCATATCATATGGTCCTTTGATTCCATTCCAAAGGTCAAACATGTTTCTAGAAAAAAAGAGACTTTTATGCATCATATTTCGTGAAATAATTGGTGTTTCTAAGTTGGCATCAAAATGAAGAGAGAAAAAATGATGAAGAAAAAGAAAAAAACTTAACTTTGGGCATTTGAAACAGGAAACTTGTTTTTCAGTAATTTATTTGCTAGTTCTCTAAGGGAATAACTGATTGATGAAAGCAAATCTGTCACTGGGTTAATAGATTAGTATTAATAATATATTGGCAATTATTCAGGAGGAGAGAAGAGGGAGTTCTCTATTTCAAATTATATTGGTATAGTATAAAAAAGAAATCATTTATTAGACAAGGCAGCTAAAAACAAACCATTTTTCTTAATGGGGAGAAATTAAAAAAATAATCAATTAAACTTTAAATGCGTCATCCTGGTGATAAGTTGGGGTCACTAATCCATCGGTTCCTATTAAATGTCTCGGAAGATTGGATAAGTTTACAGAGGCAGTACCAACCAGCTACTCTGGGATATAGGATTGGGTTAGTTCCTGCAGATGTTGGAATGAGGGTTGCCTAAGGATCAGGGACATTGGTTAAGGTTCCTTGCCAACTAGATCATTCTAGAAGATTGAATAAGATGGTTAAGCTAAGGTAACTAAGATATTGAGAACTAGATCTGGGGGGTTAGGATTACTAAGATATTGAAAACTAGATCAAGAGGAAGTACATTTACTAAGTTCCTGCCAACTTGATCCAGGACTAGGGTTATTCATTTACTACCAACTAGATCCTTGAGAGTAGGGTTATTAAGTAACTACCAACTAGATCCAGGGGAAGTCGGGTTACTAAGTTACTACCAATTAGATCCAGGGGAAGCAGGGTTACTAAGTTACTACCGACTAGATCCAGGGGAAGTAGGGTTCCTAAGTTACTCCCAACTAGATCCAGGAGAGGAGGGGTATTAAGTAACTACCAACTAGATACAGGGGAAGTAGGGTTACTAGGTTACTACCAACTAGATCCAAGGGAATAGGGTTACTAAGTTACTATCAACTAGCTCCAGGGGAAGTAGGGTTCCTAAGTTACTCCCAACTAGATCCAGGGGAAATAGGGTTACTAAGTTACTATCAACTAGATCCAGGAGAAGCAGGGTTACGAAGTTACTACCAACTAGATACAGGGGAAGTAGGGTAAATAAGTAACTACCAACTAGATCCAGGACTAGGGTTAGTCATTTACTACCAACTAGATCCAGGAGAGTAGGGTTACTAAGTTACCACCAACTAGATCCAGGGGAAATAGGGTTACTAAGTTACTATCAACTAGCTCCAGGGGAAGTAGGGTTCCTAAGTTACTCCCAACTAGATCCAGGAGAGTAGGGTTACTAAGTTACCACCAACTAGATCCAGGGGAGTAGGGTTACTAAGTTACTCCCAACTAGATCCAGGAGAGGAGGGGTATTAAGTAACTACCAACTAGATCCAGGGGAAATAGGGTTACTAAGTTGCTACCACCTAGATCCAGGGGAAGTAGGGTTACTAGGTTACTACCAACTAGATCCGGGGGAAGTAGGGTAAATAAGTAACTACCAACTAGATACAGGGGAAGTAGGGTAAATAAGTAACTACCAACTAGATCCAGGGGAAGAAGGGTAAATAAGTAACTACCAACTAGATACAGGGGAAGTAGGGTTACTAAGTTACTACCAACTAGATCCAGGAGAGTAGGGTTACTAAGTTACTACCAACTAGATCCAGGGGAATAGGGTTACTAAGTTACTACCAACTAGATTCAGGGGAAAAAAGGTTACAAAGTTACTGCTAGCTATAGATCCAGGAGAAGTAGGGTTATTAAGTTCCTTCCAACTAAGATCAAGGAGGAAAAGGGTTATTAATTCCTGCCAAGTAGATCCAGGGAAAATAAGGTCACAAAGTTACTGCCAACTAGATCCAGGGGATGTTAAAGTTGATAAAGAATACTATCTAGATCCAGGAGTAGTAGGGATTGGATAGGTTTGCTCAGTCACACTGCCAACACTTCTGTGCATTTTAGTTCTTCTTGTTTTACATTTTGTTTTCTTTCATTTTGATTGTTGTTTATTTCATTTTTCCAGCACAATGCCAGGCAAGCGGAGCACTTCGACAAGTCTTTCACAAGTGCCAAACTGAAAATGACGCCAACGGATAGTGTAGTTATCATGAATATTGACGAACACCTTTTCAGGGAATTTTCTTTTGTCAACCCAACTTTTACTCAATTATCTTAGACAAAAAATATGCAGAAAATGTAGTTGTCATCACATTAGTTCTAACTTCACTGTTTTGGTCATTGGCTCTCCATGTACAAAATACCTTTAAACAGTGATTCTCTGTGTACAGTGACCCATGTGTACTGACTACCTGTATACTGCGACTGCCTGTGTACAGGGACTGTGAATTAAGAATAACTGTGACCGTGTTATGTACAGTTGTTATGTTATGCTGTACACAGAAGTTACCAAGCCATGTAGAATGTTAAACATTATAAGAGCTGGTGCATTTTAACATAAGCCGATTCCAAACTTTGATAACTACTAATATGTAGTTAAAACTCTACGCAGTCCTACACCCTGCATACAGTCAGAATGTTTTTACTACCTAACTAGGAAGACAGGACCAAATTTAAGTCCATTTGTAAAGAGTGAAACTACTAGGTTTGACATACTGCCAAGTATACAGCCAGAATGTCGATTATGACAGAACTAGTATTGTCTGACGGCCTTTTGTAGAATCAGGAAATTTGAAACTACACAACTAGGTTTGACATGAGTCTTCTGTCCAGTCCATTTTGTTTACCCCGTAATAACATCCTGTTATCGTACCAGAATAGTCAAAATTTTAAACAGAATTAAGGTAATTTTATCTGTAATCCTATTAACCTCTGACGAGCAAAAAATGTTTTATGTTTGTATGCCTTTTTGCATAGCTTTCTCCGTCTGTATGACTTCTACGACAACATTCGGGGGATTTTTTTAGCTCTTAGGGGTTTTGAAATAATCCTTGAAGGAATGCTTTGATTTTCTCAAAAAGTTTTACAGATATTCATAGCATCAATTCCCTGCTCAAGGTCGTTTTTTGAGTTGGATTCAAAATTCAATATAACTGCCACTCGGGTTATCTTTGTTTTCGACACTCTTTGTCTGCGACTCATCTACTTCTTGGGAATGCTGTTCAAATTAGCTGTAAGATAAATGTATATGTAACTGTCGCACAGATTGTATAGGAGTTGTAACACAGAAGTGAATGTAGCGTTCACATTTTGATGAAAAGTAAACTACATTTAACCACATAAAAATCTAAATCATGAAACACATTCTGAAGGTAATTTCTAGTTAGGGAACAAAACGTCGAAAGTAATTCAATATTGTAGCTATACTAAATAACATTTATATCGACAAGTCTACAGCGGAACTACTCCGGAGTTACAGAAACCGACTGTAATCTATGTCAACTTTGAATGGCGGGCTTTTCTCCGTGAAGGATGTGCTCTGAACAGTATCTTCTCTCAAAAGTACACATCTAGAATTACCTATTCATTTTCGGAAGAAGAGTGAATTTGGAAGGAAAATGAGGTATCAAAACTAATCTAAACTAGCGTGTAGGATTCCCGTTAAACTTGTGTTGAAATGATTTTCACAGATCCTTTATGGATCCGATTAATTAGCTATGTGTTGACAACAAATCTGGTTCCAGGGAATATCAGCAATGTGTTGGGCTATACATTATGTTTCAGCCATTTTTATACAAGCCATTCTTCACCATTTCAGCTTTCAATTGAATTTTCACACTTTGAGATTTGGAAAAACTTTCTGTAATTTTCCCCTGATCACTTTGTCTGCTTTTATTTTTGCTACAAAAGCCCGAATTTGAAAGTGGACACAAATCAATGTTTTTCAGGATGAGTATTTTAAAGTGGAACCTTATCTTGAAAGGGAGGTTTCAAGCTATTTATATCTACGTAAATACCGTGTCCATTTTAGAGATTGTCGATTAAGGTTTTAAAATATAAAAAAAAAATCACTCATTTTTTTCCACAGAGAAACTTCAATATAAGTCTAGCTAGGTTCTGCTGTCTTGTTGTATCTTAATGGCCACAGTCTAGAATCTAAACTTAAAAGTCCATGATAAAAATTCAGATAATTTTACTTTGCAATGTATGTGTGACATCATTGGAAGATGTGTACATGTACACAGATTATATGTGACATCACTAGAGGATGTGTATGTGTACACAGATGTGTGACATCATTGGAAGATGTGTACATGTACACAGATGTGTGTAATCACCAGAAGATGTATTCACAGATCTGCATGAGATTGGTACAAAAAAAACACATGATATGAAAGATAACCAGGACGATGGTCCTTGAACTGTATCTGACATTCTAGCTGTATGCTCTGTATATAGGGTCAAAGGAAAGACAAACATATCTTTAAATTCTTGTATGCTTGAAAGGCAGATTTGTATTGATATTATGAAAAAAATCAAATAAGAATTGTTTGAACATCTGTTTTTCTTTAAGCAGACTTTTTTGTGTTTTGATTGTTTTAATTTTTTGTATATATGTGTCTTTTGTTGAATTTATTGGATTTTTTTCTGAGTGTAATTACCAATCAAAGAAAAATGCAGAGAAGGGGAGGGATTATAATGCCTCTTTGTTAATACTACTATCTACTTTTTTGTTAATACTACTATCTACTTTTTCATCTGTAAGTATGTTTGGGTAAAACTGTCAAAATGCTCAAAATGTGTGTTTGTATATGAGGTTGTCTTGAATGTACTTTGGTAGATCCTGCCCCTATTTAAGTAAATAGCTCCACACAGTCACACTAGCATGGTCTCCAACAATGGCAGTTGTTGATTCTTAAATGTAGACTTGTTGTAGTCGTATTCTTCAGCGAAACAACTGGTGACTACAACTTTTTCCACCCAGAATCTAAATCCTTCGAAACAGAAAATGTTTGCCCCTGTTTGAGTGAATTCAATATGGGGTGAAAAAAGATATGTTAAGTTTGCAGTATTTAACGCTTAATATACATGGGTAATTTTAACACTGGGTGTCTTTATATTAAATGTGAAAAATTACCAGAGTAAAACTATTATATGTTTAAACGAAATTTTGAAGGTAGAACTGTAGATTACTCAATGAAGCCTACCCAAGGTTTATTTTAACTCTTAAATTCTAGTAAGATTTTTCACCTTTAACAAATGAATATCTGCACACGTTAACTTCAAGAAAAGTAAATACAATTTAATGTAGCGGAACTAGACTGGGTTGTTCTCTGGGGACCAGGTAGCTCACTAGTTAGAGGGTCTGTCTAGGGGTTAGAGGTCCCAGGTAGAATCCCAGTCTGGCTGTGCATTTCCTATCCTGGTACACAGTATTGGGCACATAATATGAGAAATGTGAGTCTTCAGACAAAAATTTCAGGATTTGTGAAATGAAAGTCTGGACCTAAAAAAAATCTAATTAGACATTTTTTGGTGAAATATTCAACTAGAATTTGATACACATATGTGCAACAAAGCAGCATTTGTAATTGACCCTTTACTGCTATGTATTACAAAATTGCATTCATTTAATATAAGCAAAATCTGACAAAAGCCATACAAATGTATTCTGTCTGTGTAAAATCTACAATTGTGAAAGCACTTCAGGAAGATGATTGGCTTCTGTGCTTACTAGCAGGAAATCAGAAGTATTGGCAAGGCTTCTTCCGGGAGTTAGATCAATATGATTTTTACATAGACATCAAGACAGTCATAGATACTTACTTCTCTCAAACAGAAGATAAAAAAAACATTATTATTTGTGTGGTGTTTAGATTTTGAAATATATTTTTTCAAGTTTTGATGTACTTTTTTTCTTGTGGTGAAACTCACATTTTCTATTTTGTATATTAGTATTTTAATCAGAAAAGAAAACCGTTTTTTCTACGTGTTTCTCTGTATGAGTTGTTTGGGATTTTGTAAGAAGTTTAAACTTTGATATTAAATGATGACATATTTTTGTACCGATCTTTTGATATAACAGAGAGCAAGGCTACTGTAGAGCTGTTTAACTCACCATTGTCGACGTCATACCATTAGTCTACCACTACTATTGAGAAATGTGAAGAGAAATGTGTTTTGTATTTTGGAGAATTCTAGAAGTTAAAGCTGCTTGTATCATTAAAACGTGACTTTTGAATATTTTCATTTGTCAACGTAATGACAATTTACATTAGATTTTTTTTTTTTTTTTTTTTTTTAAAAAAAGGACCTTTTTGCACATAATTTTATCAGTTGCAGAATTTACAGATATATGTAATACAAAATCAACTTGGTTATATATTCTATTCATTCTGTTTCTTGAGTCTTAAATATTTACTTTTTCTTTTTAAATATTTAACTTATTTAATAAAAATTCACAAAAAAATATCATAAATAGGTCTACTTTACATTTTAAGCTTGCAACATTATTTCTGCTTTTGTGAATTATAAGTTCCAAAATCAATGAATTCTACTGAACTTTCTGCACCTACATGGAATGTTTTTATTATGCATGCCCATTGCCTTTTCTCCTGGATGCTTTGCACTTTTTTGTTTCAGGCTTGTGCATGGCCTAATATACGCATGTTACCTTATAGAGTAGAGAGTTTCCTTCCTGAGGTACCCCAGGGTAAAGCAAGTCGGTTATAAATTCAGTTTCTTATAGTTTCTTCACAGCAGAGGTAAGTTTTGGTAGGCTGGTATAAACTACATGTACTTCATTGTGTTTGGGGGTATTTTGGGGTGGGGTGGGTGGAAATGGTAAGAATAAACCAAATTAATTATTTAAAAAAAAAAAAAACACTGATATTTGAAGAGAATTTTAATCATAACTAACCTTTAAACCTGGTCAATATTTAACTTAAATTCCTGTTGTGATGTCAGAAAAATGACCAAAATTGCCTTAATTCTGAATACGAAACAACCTAAAGGACACTTGACCTTGATAGGAACTATAGTACATTTGTATCTATATAAAATAGAACTTGAAGAGGAAAAAACTACAACTTATCTGTGATAGTAGGTAGTTTTGTAGAAAAAAATCTTCACTAATATTACAAAAATCATCTGGATTCAAGATGCTGGAATCCAAATAGTGTGATATATCAGATTGTCTGAGAGCATTCGGGATTCTGACGCTTTCAAAAGACATACTTGTATACCTTTTGGCTCGAAGTTGTATCTGTGAATTCCCAATACCTTTTGTATGGGACTTGTATTTTCACAGCTTTTCAAAAGGAATATTTATTGCATTGGGTGTGACAATTGAGTTAAATCTCCCATGACTGAGCTTTTAGTGATATTTAATTTCTGTCAGTATTTTATAAAAATTATATGTATACATTAATAACTGTAACTTGTAATAAAAGGTCACAGAAGGTCATTTGGTTGTAGGCCCATCACACTGTCTAGTCATTTGGCGAGTCTGTCTTCAGCTGAACTTATCCTAAAAGCAACAATAAATTCTTTTACAATCACTATTATAGGCTAGAGAAATATGTATTTACGTGCACTGTACTCCAGATTCTGTTAAAAACAATAAACAACTCTTCGTAGCATGCTTTTATCCTATACAATATTTTTTTTTTAGCCTTTAGCCTTTAGCCTTATAAAAGATATGTTGACTTGTTTAACTCATTCACCCCTGAAGACACTTTTGAACTCTTCCAATTCAAAGGTTGGAATAGTTCATTATGAAATTTCAAGGGTGAATGAGTTCAACAGATAGAATACAAACTATAAAAGGCACTTTGATACAATATAAGGTTACATGTTTAGGAAAACTGTAACCAGAAAAACTTAAGCAGAAAGTCATTTCATATAAGGCTTTCCAGTCAGGATATGTATCGTTTATCATTAACCTAAAAATTGTCATATTCAGAATGACAGTTCTTAGGGTACAGTATTATAGATAATTAACTGCATAAAGGAGCCTTAATTGAAAGCCAGCTCTAAGTAAATTTCTGTAAGAAAGTAACAGCCATGACCTAGATTTTATCCCTTTCACCACTGTAGACCATAATGGACTAATCCATATCAATGCATGGAAGAGTCTACTTAAGTTACATAGGGGTGAACTGGTTAAAGTCATAAGACAAAGGTCCCATAAACTAGAATCTCCAAGAAAAAGGGGCAGCCATGACCTAGAACCGCAAGTCACAAGACAGCGAGGAAATATTACCTGGAGTCTTTCTAAACGATAAAAAGCATTGGCATGACCTAGAGTCACACTTCATAAGACGGAAGAACAATAACCTAGAATTGCCATGAGAAAGAGGCTGCTATGACCTAGAGTATTAAGTTTTAAGACCGAGGGTCCCTAACCTAGAATCGCTATGAGTAAAAAAGGGGGCCATAATCTAAAGCACTAGGGTCTGTGACCTAGAACTGCCATGAGAAAGAGGCTGCCATGACCTAGAGTATTAAGTTTTAAGACCGAGGGTCCCTAACCTAGAATCGCTATGAGTAAAAAAGGGGGCCATAATCTAAAGCACTAGGGTCTGTGACCTAGAACTGCCATGAGAAAGAGGCTGCCATGACCTAGAGTATTAAGTTT
The DNA here is from genome assembly GCF_002113885.1 of Mizuhopecten yessoensis. Taxonomy (NCBI): domain Eukaryota; kingdom Metazoa; phylum Mollusca; class Bivalvia; order Pectinida; family Pectinidae; genus Mizuhopecten; species Mizuhopecten yessoensis. The sequence goes on along the minus strand of NW_018406268.1, from coordinate 330,530 downwards.
TAAGACCGAGGGTCCCTAACCTAGAATCGCTATGAGTAAAAAAGGGGGCCATAATCTAAAGCACTAGGGTCTGTGACCTAGAACTGCCATGAGAAAGAGGCTGCCATGACCTAGAGTATTAAGTTTTAAGACCAAGGATTCGTAACCTAGAATCGCTATGAGAAAAAGGCGAGCATAACATAGAGGGTTAAGTGATAAGACCAAGGGTCTGTAACCTAGAATCACTATGAGTAACAGGCGAGCATAACATAGAGGGTTAAGTGATAAGACCGAGGGTCTGTAACCTAGAATTGCTATGAGAAAAAGGCGGCGATGACCTAGAGCATTAAGTTGTAAGACCAAGGGTCCGTTACCTAGAAATTGCCATGGGAAAGAGGCGGCTGTGACCTAGAGTTTTAAGACATAATAGAGAGGCCATATTGTCTAAGAGTCTCCCAGAGATAGCCAGGCTCCAGCTAAAGGTTTAGACTGAGATATCCTAAATAGCCCGTTGGAGAGACATTGTTCAACGGAACAAACTAGCACATGTTGCTGTAATGACCCTTTCAGATTCGGCCTGCTTTCCCCAGACAGTTATCACACTAGAATTTCAGGCAGAATCTCTGTAATTACTTAGCTGCTAATATGTGAGGGAAATGATGGCTCCTAAGGGTCGTATTAATCTGTTTCATGTTAGGGGCTCAACGACTCCCTTTGCTCCACATGTGGATTATCTTGCCCCACATACGGTGAAGGAGGAAGCAATGGTAGCAGTGCAGTCCCTAAGCTTGTTCTAGGAGGGGAGTCTATAGGGAAAGTAATAATAGGTATAGTTTCTTGGGAAATGCCATGATAGCAGGCAATCTTACTTTAATACGACCCGATGATTTAGGGTATAAAGATAAATAGGTTTATCCTGATTTAGCCCACACTGTCAGCAGGAGAGCTAGAAAAGGGAGTTCAAAGGTCATATGTAGGTTAGTCTTCGACACCAACACAGTGTGTCGTGGTGCTGTGATGTAAATGATGATTTATCGGACAGGCAGAGATACGGCGCTGGGAATTCTATGATTTATAGGCAAAATAGAAAGTTTACCATAAATCTTGTGCTGTTAATCATTAATGATACGATTTTGTATATTTGACCTCCCCCGAGACGTCATATTAGTTGGTTTTTTTTTGATGAATTAACCAATATTTTATTGATATACTAGGCTTGTTAGATCAGATTTAGATGTAGGTCAAGTCGACAAATCAAATAAGTTCCCCTTAGCTCCCCTAAACTAATAGAATATAAACACAATCACAACAATGCTTCTTATTTGAGTAGATCTGCATAAATGTGGCAGTGCTTTCATGCATCATTTTAGCAGAGGAAGGAATGATAGTGCCTTATACAATTGCTTGCATGAAGATCAAGCTCTAGTTTCCTCTCAGCACTTCAAAAAGAAGCTGGTGCCTTCTGAAAATTATCTAATAGATAGTCTTAGATACATGTTTATTCAATACAATCTCTGTAAGGTGCCTTTATTAGATAGTCTTAGATACATGTTTATTCAATACAATCTCTGTAAGGTGCCTTTATTAGATATCACATCCAGTATGTGTTCACATGGGGGTGAAACTCTCGAATGTGGAGCGGCAAACCACAATGGAGGGGGTCTACACATTGTCAGACACATTGTCAACAGCAAACCCCAGTTTAGTTTGTGTACGCACGGGGTATAGAACAAACAAGGAACAGCCAACCCGAGTTTAGTTACTTAACACAGGGGCAGAACTCTCATACATGGCACAGCAAACTTCAGTTTAGTTAGTGTATACAGGGGAAGAACACTTGAACATCGAAAAACGGAACAGCAAAACTTCAGTGTAGTCAGTCTACACTTGGGGAGGGGGAGGGGGATGGAATAGCTAAACCTTGATATAATTAGTATACAAAGGGGTGGAACAATGGAAAATGGAACAGCAAAACTTCAGTGTAGTCAGTGTACACTTGGGGAGGGGGATGGATTAGCTAAACCTTGATTTAATCAATATACATAGGGGTGGAACAATGGAAAATGGAACAGCAAAACTTCAGTGTAGTGAGGCTACACTTGGGGGAGGGGGATGGAATAGCTAAACCTTGATTTAATCAGTATACATAGGGGTGGAACAATGGAAAATGGAACAACTAACTTCAGTTTTAGAAAGGGTTGAAGTTTTTATGTAATTGACTCATAGTTACTTATGCAGAGGTGAAATAGTTCAGTTTGTTTGAATATATCTCACCAACAACTAATCATGATGTACGATATTAAATTTCAAAGAGCGTACCTGTTAACTGAACGCAACAATTCAACACAGAACAGCAAGTGGTCTTAGCATATATATTTAATAATTACTTTATGTACATAGGTAATCGTGATATATATTATTTTTCTATATTCGGAGGCATCATACACAGAGAGCTGTCGGTCAATGTCCTATACTGCCCTGGGGTGGGGTAGGGGGTGGGGAATGGGGTGTCACCTCACATACAATAGTATATAGTTATCTACACTTTTATATAAGTAGAGTAGGTATACATGATATGCAAAGAGTTATATATATATATATAAATAGATATATAAGTTGAGGTATGAGATTGGTTTTTTGTACCATATGTAATTTTATTCCAAGTGATTGATACCTGTGATGTTTGTGTATATATATATAGATGTGTGTGTGTGTGTGCCCTTATATGGGAATAGGAGGAAGTCGGTTGGTTCTTCTTGTCCAATGCTCAAATTATCATTATTGTATATATGTCCTAATATGGTGATAGTACATGCCCTAATATGGTGATAGTACATTTAAGTGTATGTAAGTACAGTATTCGAACAACCGTTATGTTTGATGTGATGCATTGATGTCATGACTGGTCATAGGTCTGAAGGCTCATCAGATTTTAATCGTTAGCAGGTCGTGACTTAATTGCAAATTTTGTATATATCAAATGGTAACTTAATCAAATGGAAACTAATCGGAGTTAACAGCATGTATATCCCTATTTTCTTAATAAGGTGCCTGAATTCCCAGAAGTCAGGTGAAATATGTTATCTGATTGCCTAATGTTATACATTTAGTCATAGGCCTTGGCATTGTGGAAGTTCCTGAACTTGAAGAAATTCCTTAACTATACATTTTCCGTTTGTACTTTTTACTGAAGTTGAAGAATATTTACTTCACTCAGGTTTATCATAAACTCCAATAATGCTTTCCTATGGGAACACTTCAGTAAAGGAATTACGGTGAAGCTGGCACCTGATCTTTTGTTTATCATAGGCTGACGCTGTTATTTACTCGGTAGACTAACTAAGACAGCTATTTCTAATATCATATGGTTATAAGAAAATATGTGTGTTAAATTTGTATCGCCATCACTAATTTCTGAATTTATTAATGAATTCCGGAAACCTAACTGTTCAGACTTATTTCTAAATTTATGAGTGAATCCCCTAATTGTCTGTCACCAAAACTTCCATTGTAGGGTAGGATACATTTACTGATGCCAATATTCCGAATCAAATTTACTAACAAACCTGCATGTCTTGTAAAGACCAATATTGAAGCATTTACCTCTAATTTGTATATAAGTTCATTATTGCATGTAAAGAAAATTTACGCTTTTGCCTAAGAAACCTAATGCATTTATATCAATGAAGCAAGAAACACTTGCTTTAGATCTGCTACATAACTAACTCGCCAGCATTTAATTTATCCTAATATATGTTGCCATATTTTTAATGACCCATAAAGTTTAGCAATTTCCCCAGAAAAAAACCTAAACAAGTTTTGATAGTTATTTTAACTTACACTGTTTTTGCTGGATTTTTTTTCATATATCTTCATCTTTCAATATATGTGAAAATAACGGGTTAACTTTAATAAAATAATCCCACCAACATTATATATCATGATTTTTGCATAGATTTTGTATACCCGAGTGAAGAATGTATCCAGCCTAATATCATTTTTTTTTATTTCTGTACTAATAAATACAATAATCTGTAAATTATGAATTAAAACTGGTAATTCAGGTGAATATATGATGTCGGTGAAATTCGTGTATTTTAAATATGAAAAAGGATGACCTGGCATTACTGCGTTGAGAAAAAATTGTGATTATGTAATAATGTACACTCCATTGGAAAGTTGGACTTGAGTGTATAATCTGTAGATTTGTATAGATTTTGAAATAAAAAAAATATTACGAACAAAGATTTATCATACTGTAGAAAAGCATTTATAAAAACAAGATGTAGCTGTTCCGTATTTACAAAAATACACAAGTACTTGTACAATATTTATAGATATATGTATTGGAAGACACATTGGGTTGCTTCCCGTACAAGGGTGATGCTGATAAAAATAAAATAATGATAGACTTTATTTAAATTCGATAACACATTGAGTCAATGACTCTTCTCACATGTGATGGACGTAAAAAATACAATATTTACAACTGATACTGTTTCTCTCCCCATACTGGGAAGTAAACAATGTATTATTGTGTTTCGTGCCTTGAACTTTTGATGAGAAAAATACTTTAAGACATATTTTTATGTTAAAAATTTACTTAGCTTAGTAGATTTCACATTTTTATATGGTTGAATTTTCTAGATTTATAATGTTACAAAATATTCTTCATAAGGATGTCCTGGTCACAATATACGTCAAGTTGTTACTGTATTTCTCCTGCAATGTTGACTTGGGTCTGTTGCCATAGAAATGATATGTTGTTGCCATGGTAATCCTAGCAACAGTGGAAGTGCTGGAGATGAAATTCTACATAAATGATAAAAGTGTTGAAATGTTTTTTATCCTTGTGGGAGTCTGAGTGAATGTATCTCCTATATATCCAGCGACACTGGACGATTGTATATCAAAAGGTCACTTGATCCTTTTTGTCAGACAGGCCTATTTGGAAGGACAATTAGTATGATCACAACTGTTTTTGAGCTATAAAATAAAATAATTTCATTTTTTGAAGTTCAACCATTTTATGTTTCAGATTCTTTTACTTCAAGTTAAATTTCCTTTCATGTCTTAAATTCTACATATACCAGAGGTATTTTTGTTTCTTAATATGCTTTTGGTGAATCTCGAAACATGATTTTTTTTGTATTTGAACTTCAATAGTTTACGTCTATCAATTTTATTTTTTTATTTTTTTATAAAGCAGAGCAGATGTGTAATCGATGTAAAAGTGAAAATGTCCTACCTTGAGATTTTTAAGTAAGGGAAAATAATGTACGTCTATAATAGTGAATAGACTTTTAGTATTTATGTGCCATTATGTCGCTGTCTGTGTTGAGACATACACACCACAGTGCCTGATGTAGGGTGTATTGGTCGGCAGACATATAGTAGATGTCGACACTCAGACTTACCTAGTGTGTTTAATGGATGGCAGGCCAACAGGAGATTGAGATTCTCTGTTACAAGGTGCTGAAGTTTATAGTGTGTAACAGGGGACTTGGAGTGAATTGTGACTGATGATGGACTTTGCATTAAGCTGATTATTACATGTTACTGGTCTGTTTTCTCCATGGTACCAATATTAACACTGAATAAAAGCATCATATCTAATCTTTTAATGTATTGTTTCTAATTTTATGAAATGGTAGAAAAAAATATTGGCAACTCTCTATCAATACGCAAAACGTCCCATGTCAAGTGACTTACGATGAAATCGTAAAAAATATATTTGGTAAATCTCTAGCGATAGACGAACGTCCCGGGTCAAGTGACGTATGAAATATATATGTAGGTTTAATATGTACATTGTTTGTGTATAAAGTAAAACTTTGATGACATATTTCTAAACTTATCAAGTCTTAATGAAGATATTTAAGAGATTTTAAAACATCACTTGAAGTCAAGAACAACAACCTACACTGACCAACCTTTTGGAATCTCTGCTGTATTTGTTTCAATCGTCTAGTGTCAACATTTGTTACGCTGGTTTATGTCAACAGATGTTTTAGAGAAGTTTTCCTTGAACATATTGACAACCAGTTTAAGGTCAAGGTCACAGAAATCAACAGTAACATAGTCTTTTCTTGTGAAAATTACTTAAAACAACTTCACAAAAGTTGGAGAAAGAAGACCTCAATACACACACAGGTAACTGCACCTTGTGTATTTGGTAATAGATACAGTATTCCAAAAATAAATTAAACTTCATCATACAGCTGTTTCGCCCTTCTAGGACTCATCCATGATGCTTAACTCATTCACCCCTGAAATTTCATAATGAACTATTCCAGCCTTTGAATTGGAAGAGTTCAAATGTGTTTTCAGGGGTGAATGTAGTTAAGGGGCCAAAAAGTTGAAAATCTAAATTAGAATGTCAGATTTACAGTATAATACATTGACTTTTAATCAATAATGAGAAAGTATATATATCATAATATAACACACTTCTGGCTATACAAAATCAAGGTTGCAGAAATCAACAGGAAAACGGCTAAATAATTACATGCACGACTCAGCCGGTCCATAAAGTGGAGGTCTTAGCCCAGATCATAAGTGCATTTACAAATACTGTTTTTTTTGGCTTTTTTTTCGCCCTCAGCAATGAAGGCGATTTTTTCATGTGGGCAAATATTAGCACGAAACATACAATATCTTAATAATCACATGTTCAGGGCAAAATTAACACTGAGCAAACATGTATTTTATCGGCATAGGGTGAATATTTGACTGGGCCATAATTCCCAGCATACGGTATATATATGTATTGGTTTCCACACCTCTGTAGTTGGTCAAGGCCACCAATAAACTACCAGTAATAAGCTCAGAATAAGAATAAGAAAAGGTTGTGGAGAATATAAACTGACCAACAAGCTTAGGCTTAAATCCAGGAGAGGTCGTCCAAGGTCACTGAGCCAGTGGGATCAACATTTAGGTATTGATGTTACACCGCAGACTAGCTACTTACTCTAATGGCCGCCAGCACTGTCATTAGTGATCTGTGGGTCCGGCACCATCCCTCATCCTCCGCACTGATCAGAGGTGTCTGTCTGATGTAAAGAATCTCTCGTGTTTTATGGACATTGATTGATAATGAATGGCATTGTGCATTAAATCCGACTGAAATCGTGTTATGGGTGAAACATTTGTTAAAAAGAGCAACAACGCCATACATCAGATTTATGCTGGGTGCCATGGACGGTTATACCTGCTATTACAATTACCATCACCAGTATGTGATAAATTCAGATAGCGGGCTCCAGTGTCTCAAAGATTGGTTATAGAATAAACTATTGGTAAGGGAAAATGTTAAAATATAATACAACAAAATTGATAACATACAAAACAATTGGTAAGGGAAAATGTTAAAATATGAATACAACAAAATTGAAAACATTCGAAAGTATTTGTATGGGGAAATTTTTAAATAAGAAACTATTGACAAGGGAAAATAACAATTGGTAAGGGAAAATTTTAATATATGAAAACAACAAAATTGAAGACATCCAAAACTATTAGTAAGGGAATATTTTAAGATTTGAAACAACAAAATTGAGAACATCTGATATAATTTCATTGCTATACATTTGTCGATACTAATAAAATGCTTTGCTTTGAAAGCCTTTATTGCTTAATTCTTATTGGAAACAATTTTAATTTTTCACTAACCACTGGTTAAAGTAACTTGCCTTTGAGCAAACAGGGCCTAAAGTTAAAATTATCACAAATCTAACATGTCATTTACAGAATGTGAATGTTACAGAAAAAATGTCCATCCCACAGCTGTCAAACATATAAAATAGATCTTACAGCATCTTGATTAATTGGACATTATAATATAAAGTTAACCAATGTTTAAAAAAGTACACAATTTTAAAAGGAAATGATATTCTAGGAGCATAGATGGACAACATGGCTTGCTGTAAAACAATGACACATCACATGGTACAGTATAAGTTATAGAGATATATACTGTAACATGCTGTAAAACAATGACACACACCACATGTACAGTATAAACTATAGAGATATCTACTGTAACCTGCTGTAAAACAATGACACACATCACATGGTACAGTATATACTATAGAGATATCTACTGTAGCATGCTGTAAAACAATGACAAACATCACATGTACAGTATAAACTATAGAACCACATGCACAGTATAAACTATAGATATCTACTGTAGCATGCTGTAAAACAAGGACACACATCAAATGAACAGAATAAGTTATAGAGATATATACTGTAACATGCTGTAAGACAATGACACACACCACATGCACAGTATAAACTATAGATATCTAATGTAGCATGCTGTAAAACAAGGACACACATCACATGTACAGTATAAGTTATAGAGGTATATACTGTAACATGCTGTAAAACAATGACACACACCACATGTACAGTATAAACTATAGAGATATATACTGTAGCACGCTGTAAAACAAAGACACATCACATGTACAGTATAAACTATAGAGATATATACTGTAGCACGCTGTAAAACAAAGACACATCACATGTACAGTATAAACTATAGAGATATCTACTGTATCGTGCTGTAAAACAATGACACACATCACATGGTACTGTATAAACTATAGAGATATCTACTGTAGCGTGCTGTAAAACAATGACACACATGACATGGTACAGTATAAGTTATAGAGATATCTACTGTAACATGCTGTAAAACAATGACAAACATCACATGTACAGTATAAACTATAGAGATATATACTGTAGCACGCTGTAAAACAAAGAACAAACATCACATGGTACAGTATAAGTTATAGAGATATCTACTGTAGCATGCTGTAAAACAAGGACACACATCAAATGAACAGAATAAGTTATAGAGATATATACTGTAACATGCTGTAAAACAATGACACACATCACATGGAACAGTATAAGTTATAGAGATATATACTGTAACATGCTGTAAGACAATGACACACACCACATGCACAGTATAAACTATAGATATCTAATGTAGCATGCTGTAAAACAAGGACACACATCACATGTACAGTATAAGTTATAGAGATATCTACTGTAACATGCTGTAAAACAATGACACACATCACATGGTACTGTATAAACTATAGAGATATCTACTGTAGCGTGCTGTAAAACAAGGACACACACCACATGGTACAGTATAAGTTATAGAGATATCTACTGTAGCGTGCTGTAAAACAATGACACACATCACATGTACAGTATAAACTATAGAGATATCTACTGTAACCTGCTGTAAAACAATGACACACATCACATGTACAGTATAAACTATAGAGATATCTACTGTGGCATGCTGTAAAACAATAACAAACATCACATGTACAGTATAAACTATAGGAATATCTACTGTAACCTGCTGTAAAACAATGACACACATCACATGTACAGTATAAGTTATAGAGATATCTACTGTAGCATGCTGTAAAACAATGACAAACATTACATGTACAGTATAAACTATAGAGATATCTACTGTGGCATGCTGTAAAACAATAACAAACATCACATGTACAGTATAAACTATAGGAATATCTACTGTAACCTGCTGTAAAACAATGACACACATCACATGTAAAGTATAAACTATAGAGATATCTACTGTAACATGCTGTAAAAAAATGACAAACATCACATGTACAATATAAACTATAGAGATATCTACTGTAGCATGCTGTAAAACAATGACAAACATCACATGGTACAGTATAAACTATAGAGATATCTACTGTAGCATGCTGTAACACAAGGACACACATCACATGGTACAGTATAAACTATAGAGATATCTACTGTAGCATGCTGTAACACAAGGACACACATCAAATGGTACAGTATAAACTATAGGAATATCTACTGCGGCATGCTGTAAAACAATGACACACATCACATGTACGGTATAAACTATAGAGATATCTACTGTAGCATGCTGTAAAACTATGACAAACATCACATGTACAGTATAAACTATAGAGATATCTACTGTAACCTACTGTTAAACAAGGACACACATCACATGTACAGTATAAACTATAGAGATATCTACTGTAGCATGCTGTAACACAAGGACACACATCACATGGTACAGTATAAACTATAGGAATATCTACTGTGGCATGCTGTAAAACAATGACACACATCACATGTACAGTATAAACTATAGAGATATCTACTGTAGCATGCTGTAAAACAATGACAAACATCACATGTACAATATAAACTATAGAGATATCTACTGTAGCATGCTGTAAAACGAGGACGCACATCACATGTACAGTATAAACTATAGAGATATATACCGTAGCACGCTGTAAAACAAAGACACATCACATGTACAGTATAAACTATAGAGATATCTCCTGTAGCATGCTGTAAAACAAGGACACACATCACATGGTACAGTATAAACTATAGAGATATATACTGTAGCACGCTGTAAAACAATGACACATCACATGGTACAGTATAAGTTATAGAGATATCTACTGTAACCTGCTGTAAAACAAGGACGCACATCACATGTACAGTATAAACTATAGAGATATATACCGTAGCACGCTGTAAAACAAAGACACATCACATGTACAGTATAAACTATAGAGATATCTCCTGTAGCATGCTGTAAAACAAGGACACACATCGCATGGTACAGTATAAACTATAGAGATAAATACTGTAGCACGCTGTAAAACAATGACACATCACATGGTACAGTATAAGTTATAGAGATATCTACTGTAACATGCTGTAAAACAAGGACGCACATCACATGTACAGTATAAGTTATAGAGATATCTACTGTAACCTGCTGTAAAACAAGGACACACATCACATGGTACAGTATAAACTATAGAGATATATACTGTAGCACGCTGTAAAACAAAGACACATCACATGTACAGTATAAACTATAGAGATATATACTGTAGCACGCTGTAAAACAATGACACATCACATGGTACAGGATAAGTTATAGAGATATCTACTGTAACATGCTGTAAAACAAGGACGCACATCACATGTACAGTATAAGTTATAGAGATACTGTAGCATGCTGTAAAACAATGACAAACATCACATGTACAGTATAAACTATAGAGGTATCTACTGTAGCATGCTGTAACACAAGGACACACATCACATGGTACAGTATAAACTTTAGAGATATCTACTGTAGCATGCTGTAAAACAATGACACACATCACATGTACAGTATAAACTATAGAGATATCTTAAGACGATGCTGTACTCATGTTTTATTAGATATTTAATGATCCAAGACCTTTCGAATGAAAACCCATAAACTGAGATTACATCAAATTATCGCCAGCATGGCCCTTCCCGAAAACTTGGAATGGTGAAAAACAATTAATTACAGCCGCCACAAAATTAAAAGATTTTAAACAGCCATGAAAGATAACAAACATTCATTATTCAGCACTACATTAAAAGCCCTCACACCCACTGTAAAAATAAACAACAATATTCAGCAATTAAAGACGGTGCAAAAACTGTACAGATTTAATTGGCATTTGTTGCAGATAGCAACATTAAAAGAGCATACATTTAAGTCACTGAAATAAATTCATCTTCAAAATTTGTTTCCGTGGATAATATGTTGCAGCTTCAGAGTAAACAAATGAAGACGGACTAAGATTTGGTTTTAGGATAGGACATTGATCGGGACACACGATTTAGTGATAGATGGAGCTATATTTTACAGCAGCTGCAATCACAGCTCCAGTGATGTCACAATTCTGTCTCTGTGTCAGATTGTGTAAATCCCCCAGAGTAACGGTTAACAAACACTACAGCAATCACCGGTAAATAAAGATTCTCATTAATCAAACTCTAAATTAATTATGAGAGTAGAAAATTAATTGTATCCTCTGTACATGTTTGATGTATGACAGTGGTTCTATCTACGAGAGGAGAAATGTAATAGTATCACCTGTACATGTTTGACATATGACAGTGGTTCTTGGAGATAGATAGGTATTTTAGTTAATATAATCTTTAGTTCGAAAGTTTGGTACGTGAAAATACAGTATAAGTTAGTTTTTTTCTTAATCAAATTATGACGTAGACTGTAGCTCATTATAGTTAATGTCACTAGTTTTACCTTATTAATAGGGCCCCGTATCAGAGATACGGGTGCCCTATAGTAATCACTCTGTCTGTCTGTCTGTCCGTCCACAAATTTTGTTCCTGGCTGATAACTTTGGTATTTATTGACCGATGTACATGAAACTTGGTCAAGATATTCAGTTCACAAAAAATGCACATTGAGGTAAAAAGTCAAGGTCATTAGGTTCAAATGTCAAGGTCAAATTTTGCATCTTTTCACTGATGAACATTGTGTTATGACATGATGAAGCAAAGTTGATCAGAATTAAACAAGGAGTCAACCTGACCAAATGTCAAGGTCATTGGGTCAAAGGTCAAGGTTAAATTTTGTATCTTTTCACTGGTGAACATTTTGGTATGACACTTTGAAGCAATGATGCTCAGAATTAAACAAGGAGTCAACTGACCAAATGTCAAGTTCATCGGGTCAGGGGTCAAGGTCAAATTTTGTAGCTTTTCACTAATGAGCATTTTATGACATTATGAAGCAAAGTTGTTTGGAATTAAACAAAGAGACACTCTGAGGTAAAAAGTTGAGGTCAAAGGTTAAGGTCATTAGATTCAAAGGTCAAGGTTAAATTTTGTATCCTTTCACTGGTGAACATTTTGTTATGACATGATGGAGCAATGTCCGTCAGAATTAAACAAGGTGTCAATTGACCAAAGGTCAAGGTCACTGTGTCAAAGGTCACGGTCAAATTTTGTATCTTTTCCCTGATGAACATTTTGTTATGACTTTATGAAGCAAAGTTGGTCGGAATTTAACATAGAGTCAACTGACTTAAGGTCAAGGTCAAAGGTCAAGCTAAAATTTAGTATTTTTTTGCTGGTGAATATTTCATTCTGACACTTTGAAGCAATGTTTGTGGGAATTAAACAACGAGTCATTCTGGATGATAATGGGGGATATATATTGCCACAAGACGGGGCCCTTACTGACCTGTCAGTGTTCTAGTTTGTTTTAAAAATCCTTCCTTTTTAAAATTGATGATAGCAATAATTTCTTTTGATGCAACATTAACTTGAGTAAACAATGAAAACTAACGTACTTGAGTAAGTAAGTAATATTTGTTATCAATGAGAATGAAATCACTACATTTTTTTTATTGTTTTTTCACCTAAGACACAAAAGGGAAAATCAAACTTATATTTCAAATGTATCTATATTTATCAAATGAATACCATGTTATATCATAAAGCCATCACATAAATTATGTTTATGTAACGTGTGTACTATCAATCCATAAATGACGTCACAATCAAATAGGAACAATCAATGTGATGTCACGTCATTGTGAAGCGGACGCAATTTTCATCATTTCAGAATATACAGTTTACTTTGTATAATGTGATAAAAAGAATCTGTCATTCGTTTCCCTTCATATTAGATTTTTGATACTCGTTTTGGATTTTTTATATATATCCTTGCTCGCCAGAGGCTTGCAAACATAAAGAATCCAAAACTTGTATCATCAATCTAATATAAAGGGAAACTAATGACAGATCCTCTATATCTAAAACATCAAACTAATTGTATCAGTGTATACCTCAAACATCAACAACAATGTATCACAAAAGCATCAAGGTCATTGTGTCACTGTATACCTAAAGCATCAAGGTCATTGTGTCACTGTATATCTAAAATATCAAGGTCATTGTATCATTGTATATCTAAAACATCAAGGTCATTGTATCACTGTATACCTAAAACATCAAGGTCATTGTATCACTGTATACCTAAAGCATCAAGGTCATTGTCTCACTGTATACCTAAAACATCAAGGTCATTGTATCATTGTACACCTAATACATCAAGGTCATTGTCTCACTGTATACCTAAAACATCAAGGTCACTGTATACCTAAAACATCAAGGTCATTGTGTCACTGTTTACCTAAAACATCAAGGTCATTGTATCACTGTATACCTAAAACATCGAGGTCACTGTATATCTAAAACATCAAGGTCACTGTATACCTAAAACATCAAGGTCATTGTGTCACTGTATACCTAAAACATCAAGGTCAATGTGTCACTGTATACCTTAAACACCAAAGTCATTGTATCACTGTATACCTAAAACATCAAGGTCATTGTGTCACTGTATACCTAAAATATCAAGGTCAATGTGTCACTGTATACCTTAAACATCAAGGTCATTGTATCACTGTATACCTAAAACATCAAGGTCACTGTGTCACTGTATACCTCAAACATCAAGGTCATTGTATACCTAAAACATTAAGGTCATTGTATACCTACAACATCAAGGTCATTGTATCACTGTATACCTAAAACATCAAGGTCATTGTATTAATGTATACCTTTAACATCAAGGTCATTGTATCATTGTATACCTAAAACATCAAGGTCACTGTATATCTAAAACATCAAGGTCACTGTATATCTAAAACATCAAGGTCACTGTGTCACTGTATACCTTAAACATCAAGGTCATTGTATACCTAAAACATCAAGGTCACTGTATACCTA